>NC_083592.1:44903213-45038213 GCF_027579695.1 Neoarius graeffei | reverse complement strand
ATTTCCTGTTCAGTCAAATAATTAGTCTGGATAATTAAGAACAGTTAGTCTCTGGCTGCTTATTTTAGTATAGATTTTGTACCTCATGTGTTTGCAACACATTTGTGTGCCTGCGCAGCAAATTTTAGCATTCCAAATATTCAGTTTTAAAAAAAAAAAACCTAAATGTTTGAGAGAGATGTTTGTATGTCATTAAAGTAGCACATGAAGTCATGAGGCACGTCTCAAATAGAATTATTATCAAGGCTGCCTGGATTTCCTGCAGAAACAGAAATCAAGGAGACAGTGAAAAGTCTCTAGAAGAAATGTGGAAAGTTTGTTTGAAGATGCTGGGAACAAATTACCAGTCGATTTTTCCGTATGAAATGATGCAACAGGGTGCCCAAGACAAGTGATTTTCACTTCTAAAAGCAAAGTGTCTCATCAGATACTGATTTGATTTTTGATTTAGGTTCATGTCAGAAATGCATGCTTAATATTGCAGAAATCAACCAAGCAAGCAGGCACAACAAATCCAATACGAAGACTAGAAACGCACTCGGAGCGTGCGGACCTCCGCCAAGGACAACCATCGACTCTTCTGTGATGTGCAAATCTGCAACCGCAAACACTTTATACTGTGTGTCTGGATATATTTCCAAAGCTATTAGGATTATGTGCCGACACGTGTTTCCCAGTGAATTAGTGGTGCCTGTGAAGGCATCATATTTCTACATTGGCTATGTTTTGTTACTTTTGAACTTGATTGCCGTCTACTGGATTTTAAGGTGTATAGCAAATGCCGGCTCTTACGTTATTCTATCCACACTCACTGGATATGAGTAATCACACTCTGATTGGCTACTCTACTACTAGGATATCAACTCATGTACCGTGAATAGACAAAAACAAAATGACGGAGAGTGTTGCTGAACCAACCGAGGATGAAATAAAAACTCTACTTGAAAATAAAACCCCCAAAAATACAAAAAAAAGCAACGAAATATGGACTAAAAGTATTTGATGGTAAGTGCGTATGGTGTAGGGTCCCCCCCCCCCCCCCCCCAAATTATCAGGCTTGTAGTACTCTAGTCTGACTTGTGCTCTAATTTTAAAGACTCGTGACTTGTCTTGGACTTGAGCGCTGATGACTCCGACTCGTGCATTAGCTGCATTTGGACTCGTAAATTGGAGACAAGGACTTTTTTTTTTTGTAACATGCCATAATAATTTGCTATAAGATTTATATCTACATTTTTATACTAAATTCGTGCAAGAGAATGCACATTCACCGGTTCATACATCATGTTCCGGGAAAAAAATTAACATTTAATGGCACTAAAATGCCTGGAGAGAACGCCTCTAGGATTGTCCACTTTGCTTATACAGACTTCTCGTGCAGTGGGGGGAAAAAATGCACTGTGATGTGTTCCATATGTAGAAGAACTATCGATGAGACGCTAGGGATGACCTCAAACTTCAATCGTCATTTGGCAAGACTCCATCCAGAGAAGGAAGTGACACGCTATGTTGATTGCTCTGATAGCGGGGCTTGCTTGCTGAGCAACGAACTAGCTACTGTTAGCCCTCATGTTATTTACCCTGTTGATAGTGAGTGGGGCTTGCTGAGCAATGAACAAGCTTTATCTCTAGCCTATTAACTAAAATGGGGCAGTCAAGCAGTAACGTTAGTCCACCACAGTAGCAGGGACCGTTTCACATAAAGGCTGCAACAACCAACGTGAAATGGTGCGGCTGGAGTCTTGTTCTCGGGCCCTGTCCACACGGCAACGGATTCAGGTGACTCCGATACAATTGCTTATCGTTTAGGCCTGGCGTTCACACGGCACCGGCGTTTTGGGTGCCCAAAACGCAGTCTTTTTGAGAACGGGTTCCAGAGTGGAAAGATCTGGCAACGTTGCCATTGTGAAGTCGTCTGGATGAGTAGAACGGATTTGTTTACGATGACGTCACAACCACATGACACTGAGTGCTTCACGCTGGGTAGAAGTGTAACGAATATCACCAGGAAAAAGCCTTACAGAGCACTAGTGAGAGTGAAACACGAGCTTGGATATTATTATTATTATGTTCAGTGTTAGTTCACAGTAGTAATGCAAGAAGCAGAATAGTGACAGTAATAGTGAAGCAAAAACATGCAGTTGTACAAACACTGCAGCTCTACAGCAAAATATTCATTTATGAAATGGTCTGATTCTTAACACCAGTAGTGCCAATGATCTTCTCATTGCGATGCGATGCGAGTTGTCAACAAATCCTATAACTTGGTTCATGAAACGCGCTTACAAAATATTTTCACTGTGAATATTTATTGTGTAATGGTGCAAAGTGAGAGAGAGAGAGACAGAGAGAATAGCCCTTAGGGCAGAGTCAATCCCGCCAGCAAAAATAGGGAAAAAAAGGAGCGATCTCACCTCTTCAGATGTTGATTTAAGTCCGACAATACATTCCTCAAAAAGGGCGTAGAGGAGCAAATTAATCCAATTTATTCCAGACCATTAAAGACGCCGCCTTCCGCGTAGAATCATACGTCATCCTCGCCGCCATATTGGAGAGGTCAAAGCGGAGAATAAAGATTAGCTGCGTTTAACTGTACCAACAGGTTTACCGTCCAAACGAGATCATATGGGATTACCTTTCACAGGTGAGAAACAACAAATTAATCTATCAACGTGTACCATTCAATTTATTCCGGACCATTGAAGACGCCGCCTTCCGCGTAGAATCATACGTCATCCTCGCCGCCATTTTGGATAGGTCAAAGCGGAGAATAAAGATTAGCTGCGTTTAACTGTACCAACAGGTTTTCTGTCCAAACGAGATCACATGGGATTACCTTTCACAGGTGAGACTGGAAAAATACTTTTCATTGTATTTAGTCATTATAATGTAATTTTACAAACAGATTTTCCTGACTTTGTGGCTAATATGAAGTCTCGCGCATAATAGTTTATGCGCATGCGTCGTTACTACTTCTATTGTTCTGGTGTCTCCGAAGGGACCGTCTTACAGCGCCCCTAGAGGTGTGGCATGTGTATTGCATCGTTTTCAGCAAGCGTTGCGTTGCCATATGGACCTGATATTTTACTGATTGTTGCCCATTTGGACGCGATATATTTTTAAATAACATCTTGTTGCCGTTGTCGTGTGGATGTAGCCTCGGACTCGACTCGGGTTTTCTTTAATGACTTGGACTTGAACACTGGGGACTCGAGACTAGACTCGGACTCGGAGGTTTAGTGACTCGACTACAACAATGCAAATTGCTCCTGTCATTTCACCGGTGTTTATATTCTAAGCAGAGATGACATTTTGTATAAAGGTTTTTTTATTTATCAAATTTGCTAGAAATAAAAATGCTGTGTCTTCTCAAAATCCAGTGAACGTGGATAGAATAAAACGGATATTTTATGAAATTGAGACATACATGGCTTATAGCCAACTCGACGCTACGCACCTCATTGGCTGTCAGCTTATGTGCGACTCTATTTCTTGGCATAACTGTTAAATGTTAGTGAAAGTACAAATAAGTTTGTGGGTTTATTTTCGTGGGTTTATCTGATCACATACTCTCTCATTGTTCAGATGTTTTGTATTTAGCTCCAGAAGCAAAGCTTGTGATGTCTGCATTCCTCGATACGGAGGCCCTCGTCAGGCGATCAGCCAGAACCCAGGCTCTTAGTGGACAATCCCACAGCTGCTCAGGCTGCGTCGTGCTAATGTGATCCTTATCAAAGCAGACTTTTCTTTTCCATCCTGCATCCCTGCCACTGAACGCAACATGATCCTTATCAGCTGTTTTATTTATAGTAACTTTTCTCTCATTGTTTCTCTTGGTCTGTTTTTGATTTGTTTATATTCGTCATGTAGATATTGATTTTCTCTCTCCCTTTTTTTTTTTTTGCTTGCTTACTCTGTTTCCTATCATGTGTCCGTTTCTTTTTTGAACACTATGTTCCAGACCCCTCGAATTTCCTCTTCAGAGCTGGCGATGTTGAGCGGCAGCCGGCCCACAGGATTCAGTTTGCACACGCAAGAAAGACCTGAATTACTCAAACACTTGGCACTCACTCTAAATCTGCAACTAGACCTCTGAAATGTCTGGAATTAAAGATTACATATGTCAGGAACAAAAAGAAAGCCATGCTCTGTTGGAGTGACGCGTTTCCCGTTCGCAGGCCAGCTCTCGCAGCAGAACGAGGTGTAATCAAGAAGATGGATTGCTCTTAAGCTGTGAAAGGTTTCTGGCTGTTGGGCTCAGAGCTTTTCTCCCTTTTTATTTTTTTTTTTTAAAGCTCTTGACCAGATTCCGTGTCAAAAATTTTCCTAGCAGCTATGAGTTATCAGAGGTTCTGATTGACGTGTCTATTTTTCTAGCAGTGACTCTGAACATTTTTCGCTGCTATTGTTTTGCAGCAGCGCTCCGAGCAGAGTGAAAAATGCTGTTTGGCTCCAGGTGTTTCCAGTTCTCTTGGTATGTAGGAAATTTAGGTAGTACTGTAGAAAGCTTTGCACACGTTGTATTGTTCGCTGCTTGATTGGTGCGGTGGAATTGTATGCAGATTATAGACACCCCCCACCCCCCGAGTTGCTTCTGAAGACGAAACCTACACATCAGCTATTCGCAGCAGCGAGTTTTGTCTTTTTAACAGAGGGTAAATGAAAACTACGGCACGACTGGATAATTACATCTGCCCATCCGTGTTTTTGGTTAGTCGATTAAGTGCAGATGCTTACAGAAGAGTACTTGCAGAAGGTTTTCACTGACAAATTGTCAGGAATTCTCCAAGGGTCATAAAGGGAATGTTGTCTTTTGTAGTAAACTTCCCCGAAACGTTATTTTCCCTGAAGGCAACCCTTCTAAGGGTCCCCCATGGTGACACACACCTACGCTCACATATTTACAGAGCAAGCTGTGGCATGTTCAAAAGGAGTCTTGTACTTTCCGTGCTTCCTAGACAAAAGTTTTTCATTAATAACAGAACTAAACCTCTCCACTCAAGTTAGTCTCATTTAATTAAGTCAATTTTTCCCATGTGAGCAATGTCGCAGCTAAAAGGAACGGTGTTCCAGCATCACCTTCCAGCCATGGGACTGCTAGAGGGAGAAAGTGTGTGATGTCCCTTTATGACTAGTTTTGGCCAGAGGCCCAAATTCCTTGTTTTTTGGGTCTTTTTACATGCCTCAGACTTAATTCAGTGTGGGCCCCTGTGTTTTTGTGGGTGGGCTCGTGTGTGTGTGTGAGAGAGAGAGAGAGAGCGAGGGAGAGGGTGAGAGAGCACACCCCCAAACATGTCTTTGTCTCTACACATGAGCCCAAGCATTCTTCTTTGAAACCAAACACTCGGATTTTCTAGTGTGAACTCACGATCGCCTCATATTCCATCTGCTTTTTCCTGAAAGTGTTAGTCATTAAGTCCCTCGTAATACCCAAAAGAAATACTACTCTGGTCTTTTTGGCCATTTTTCTGACCCTTTAGTCAGATCTCACATGAGTTAGCCATAACTAAGCTGTTACTTTTATAAACATTTACACCATCAATAAGAGAGAGAGCGAGGGTATTACACAGTTGCATGAAGATATGAAGTTTATCTTCGAGTGGTGAATGTATATCACGAGTGAGCGAAGTGAAGAGTGATGTATTTTTCAACACGAGAAGCTAAACTTCATATCTTCACATCACCATGTAATGTTCTTTTATATTTATATAGACACAGCCACAAAAAATATGCAAGCTAATCAAAAGATGTAATTTTGAACCGGTTCACCATTTTGACAACGCGCATCTTGTCAGTTGGAAAACGCTGTGAGGGACGTCATCAGAGTGAAAAATCCATAATTATACATACAGGACACTTTTTTTTTTTTTTTTTCCCCCCTCAATGGAATAAAACCATGTGTTTTATTCCCTTCTAGCAGGTTTCATTCATTTGATTTGATAGCATGCAATATTGTTAGCATATCGCTTATCCTATGTGTATTACATCATGCATGCTCAGTGCTCTGAACTAGACCCCGAAGCCGTTTGTTTTCAGGATAATGGCTGGCTGATGAAATTATTGGCTGGCTAGCTGACTCAGCCAAAACCTTAATGGCTGCTGCAGCCACCAAAATGTTTATGGCTACAAATGGCTGATACTGGACATCACTGTGTGGCATATATCCGGGCGAACGGATCAAACAAATGGGGGGAATAAATAGCAAATGACCACAGGTCCCCTGGTCTCTTACTTCATTGTAAATATAAATCTAGCAAGATTGTAGTTCAGTGCTAATAATAAGCTAATCTGGATTGTTCGAGGAAGGCATCTAGCTATCTACTCTCACTAGCAATGACCAGTGAAGGACTGGCAGCTATCTTACTATGATGAAAGTAGAGTGGTGGAGTACTTTTTTTTTTTTTTTATCAATCTCGAAGTATGTGAAACAAACAAACAAAAAATACCTTTACACTTTCCCTCAGCAGCGGCAAAGAATGCAGCCATCTCGTCGATATCGGAGTCTATTGATGCTCTGGGTGGGTTCCCGGGTTCCCCAGTGTATCGTGGTAACGGTGTGAGGGGCGGGAAGCCAGACAGGTAGTCACAACGGCAAGCTTGTGGTGGCTCTCTGTGCTGTGATATCAGTTCTAAATCTCTACAGTGTATGCCTATACGTCTCTATTGTGTTACTACTAGTGTGTACAGTTGATCATGTTTGTGTCACTTTTCTTGTAGCTCATGATGTGGATAAACCCATTATTTGATGTACACAATTCTTAGTGGCTCAGCCAAATTTTATTAGATAGCGGCTCAAATTGGCTTACAAAATTATTGGCTGGCGGCGGCTCAAATTCTAAATGGCGGTTTTAGCGGCGCCTGGCGGCGGCTTCGGGGTCTACTCTGAACCACCCTGATCCTGCTTAACTACTTCCAGTTGAAGAGTGCATAGCTTTGCCTACCTTGGAGGAGAACTAGCAGATGATGGCGACCTAATGCTTGAAATCAGGAAACGGATAAGTCGTGCTGCGTTCGCCTTCCGCTCCCTCGACTCTAGATGCTGGAGCAGGGACGGCCTGTCCATTTCAACCAAGCTGAAGGCGTATAACTCCATCGTTCTTCCAACATTACAGAAGCAAAACCTGGCCGACACTCGCCAAGCGGCGCCACGTTTTCGAGGTGTTCCATCAGCAGTCCTTATGTCGCTTGCTCAACGTCAAGTGGTGGCATCACATCACGAACACTGAGGTCCTCAGACGTGCAAAATCAACCACCGTAGAGACGATCATCCGAGGCAGTAGGCTCCATTGGTTGGGCCACGTCTGCAGAATGGACGACACCCGGATGCTGAAGCAACTTCTCTTCGGTGACATGTCTGTGAAGATTCTCAGTCATCCAGGTCATAGTAAACTGTGGGTGGTAAAAGGGAGCAACTGCACTTGCTTGAAAAAGTGGTTTCTGTACTCTGCCAGTTTTCTGGAAGCCCTCTCATACTCCTGCACCAGTTGAAGGGTTCTCATCCCAAAGTGCGTGGAAACGTGTCTGTGAAGATTCTCAGTCATCCAGGTCATAGTAAAGCAAGTCCAGTTGCTCTTTTACCACCCACAGTTCTCTTCAGTGAGTTAGCGCAGGGTTTAAGGCCAAGGGGTCGACCGAAGAAATGCTGGAAAGACTGCGTAAAAGACAACTTGAAGGCTTTCAGCTACGACAAAGACTGGCATGATATTGTCCTTGACAAAGTCCTGGTGCGCCAACATCTGTCTGGGAAAAGCGCTCTTGGAACGCAACCGCAAAGATCGCTGGCAGACCAGACGGGTGCGACGGCATGAGGGGACCCCAATCGTCAAACCTGACGTGGATTATACGCACGCGCACATCACTCTACCCAGTGGAGAATGAGTGAGTATGGTTATCAAGATAACGACGTCATATGCTGGAGACGTAAAATGTCTGCGCTAGCAAGCAACTGTGACGACAATTTGTAAACAAACGTAGCCTCCAGGTTTGCTTTGTTAAATACAGAAGATTTTGAGAGAATTTTGAAAGACAAAGATGCGTTGAACACCTGAAAGGAATATTATTATTATTATTATTATTACTAATAATAATAATAGTAATAATATTGGCAGGCTTTTTTGTGGTATATCAGATGTATTCCATTCAGCTCGCATGATATTGAACTCATCTTAAGCTTATTCAGTATCATGTTAGTTGAATGGAATATATCTGATATACCACGAAAAAAAAAGCCAGCCAATATTATTTAAATATGTCCCCTAGATCCGTGATGTATTTCGAATTAAAAATGCAAGTTTTTAATACAAGAAGATAAACTTCATATCTTTCAAGCTGGTGTCTGATTTTTTTTATTATAGACACATTCACAAACTAGAAAAGCACTTGGAGAGCGCAGACCTCCGCCAAGAATCCTTTAAAAAAAATCCGGGATCCCGAAGGTGATCTGGATCACCGCCGAAATTTAATGGATTGTTACTTGTGCCCAGTCACACCTCTGGAAAACATTTCAGAGCAGTCCGTTCATTACTTTTTCCATAATGTTGCTAACAGACAAACCAACAAACCAACGCTACCGAAAACATAACCTCCTTGGTAGAGGTAACAGAGTACCCAAACTTATCAAAATAATTCATCGATTTCCTCATGAGTGACCTATAGAGAGTTACGTCACAGTTTTGGTTCTCCATGTCCTGGATGGAGCTCATATGAAAAATATAGGAGGTGTAGTTTCCAGTAAAACACGTGTGTGTGTGTGTGTGTGTGTGTGTGTGTGTGTGGTGAGGTGGGGTGTTTTTTTATTTTTAAATAGTAATAAAGAACAGTCAACAACTTCAGATCAAGCAATTAGGCACGAGTTGTTAGAGGATGGTATTGATGGCATTCTATCCTTTGTGATGGCTATTTAAATGGATGATTTAAATGCCACAGAACCTGTTGTCTACAGCTTTATGAACTTTTGACATTGCATTCAACAAAGCTCTTGTACACTACTCTCCTCACAACAGAATAAAACTTGAAAAGCTTGCTGTGTAGATCAGGGAGTGACATGGAGTGTAAATTGGCGAACAGTGGCCAAAACTTTGTAGACACCTGACCATCACACCCATATGTGCTTTTTGAACATCCTGTCCTAGATTTAGTCCTCCTTCCACCAGATTTTAGAGTGGTGTTGGGGTTCAGATGCAGGAACGCAGTGAACATTCCAGTGCATCTTAGAGTTGAGTGGGGTTGTGGTCAGGGCTCTGTGCAGGCCACTTGAGTTCTTCCACTCCAACCTTGGCAAACCATGTCTTCATGGAAGGACATTCATGGGGCACTGTCAATGCTGGAACTGGGTTGAGCTCCTTAGTTCCAGTGAAGGGAAGACTCTTGGATATGGGTATGATGATCAGCTGTACAAAGTGATAGCGAGTGCGGAAGAGAAGTGAAGAAGAGAGTTGGAATGTATGGAAGAGAGTGTCAGGAGAGATTTGTGACAGAAGGTTGGCAGCGAGAGTGAAAGGGAGGGAAAGTGTACAAGACCGTAGTAAGAGCAACGATGTTGTCTGGTTTGGAGACAGCGGCACTGACAAAGACAGGAAGCTGAACCTGAACTGGAGGTTGAAGATGTTGAGATTTTCACTGGGAGACACACAGTTGGACAGGATTAGAAATGAGTATGGTATATTAGAGGGACAGGACGTGTAGGACGGCTTGGAGACAAAGTGAGAGAGGTGAGATTGAGATGGTTTGGACACGTACAGAGGAGAGATCCAGGGTATATTGGGGGGAAAAGAATGCTGGAGATGCCAGGTAGAAGGAAAAGAGGAAGCCCAAAGATGAGGGTTAAGGAGGACACGAAGACGATTAGTGTGACAGAAGATGATGTGGAGGGACGTTATCTGCTGTAGCGACCCCAAATAGGAAGAGCCGAAAGAAGGTGGTTAGGTGTCCGCAAACTTTTGGCCATGGAGATGGGGAATGGTATAGATGCTTTTGATTGGGGAATGATGCAGGGGATACAGAACAGATCATGAGACGGGACATGAGTCTGGAATTGATGCAGGAGACGTATATAAGGGAACGATGTAGATAATATCATACATCAACCAGTGAAGGAGGAATGATCAAAGAAAGGATATTTCCTTGTATGTCGTCTTAAAAATGGAAACGGCAAAAGTTTTTCTCATTCTTTTCTCAAATGAACAACTAACCCCTGCTCTAATTAATGTTTCTCTTTTCGTGTCCTCAGGTGCTCCGAGTGCTGCGATCTCCTGACCAACTGGTACTATGAGCGGGAGGGAAAACTCTATTGTGGAGAGCACTACTGGGAGAAATTCGGGGAGCTGTGTCACGGCTGCTCACTGCTTATGACCGGGCCAGCTATGGTGAGAAACACCATTCTACTTTTCTCACTTCACTTAGTGTTGTCTTGAGGCTGTCGCTTCAGGACAGTGTGTTTTTTCAGGCTTGTAGGTCACTTCTTCGATTAAAGTGATCACACAGATTTTGGGTGTTTGCTTAAATTAGCCTTTCAATAACAAACATGCGACACGGCGGTAAACATGCCCCCATGCCAACTTTTCTGAAATGTATTGCTGACATCAAATTCAAAATGAGCATGTTTTTTTTTTTTTTTTTAAATAAGATTTCCCAGTTTCAACATTTGTCTTTGTACTATTTTGAATGAAATATAGGGTTTTCATGATTGGCAAATCTTCACTTTTTTTTTTTTTTTATACCACCGCTCTGAGATTGGGGGGGGGGGGGGGGGGGGTATATATTGGTTTACCTCTGTCCATCCGAAGCACCCTTTTTCTCAGCAACCACAAATCATAGCCACTTGGTACCAAACTTCAGCTTGGGGTTCTGTACTGTGTGTACCGTTTTCAGGTTTGTCGCACATCGACTTCCTGTTTACCGACTGAATGTATTTAAGAAACATATAGCATGGATTTACAAAATTTGTGCAACATTTTCCTCAGCAACTACAAATCACAACTGCTTGATATTTGGTACGGAGCTTCTGCTTGGGGTTCTGTACTGTGTACCGGTTTCAGGTCTGTCGCACATCGACTTCCTGTTTACTGACCGAATGTATTTAAGAAACGTAGCATGGATTTACAAAATCTTTGCAATGCTTTTTTTTTTTTTTTCTCCGCAACTACAAATCACAACTGCTTGATATTTGGTAGCGAGCTTCTGTTTGGGGTTCTATACCATATATACCAATTTCAGGTCTGTCGCACATCGACTTCCTGTTTACCGACTGTATGTATTTACAAAACATGGGGTGGATTTTGACACCATTTCAAGAAGCAAAATACTATTTCAAAATGGCAGTTTACCAGGATGCTATTTGAAATCCCTGGGGAGAGACACTGCTCTTTACTTGTTTCAGGGTTAATTATTTGTTGAAGTCAACATTAATAAGTGTCCTATTCCTTCGATTGCTTGCATAAGCGAGAGCGGGGGGATACGCAAGTGAGCAGTAGCTCACAGTTGATCTTATTTGTGTTTTACACAATGTCCCAACTCTTTTGGAATTGGGGTTGTACGTTGCTTTGCTGTGAAAGTGGTAGCACCTGCTAGACGAAAGAAAGTACGCATCTCATGCGTTCGAAATGTTCAGAATTTGGTTTCTAATGGCTTTGTCCACAAATTGGTCTCACCATGCGCAAAGTATTTATAGTAACTGTACAGTTATAGTGTAGTTGTAGCCCCTGAGCGCTCATAAGCACAGGCAGGGGGGCAAACTCTTCACCAACCAAAATCACTTGGTGAGTTTATTTAGCTCTGTGCCGTGTCCTCGTTTAGGTTTCCTCTCGTCTTTCAGTCTCCGTCCTTCTGTCTCTGTGATGCTTGCTGTGAAGGCTTAAAAGAAAACAGGCCATAACAAGAGCCTCCATCTTCTCATGTATGTGTGGGATTTATTTATTTAACGCTGCTAGAACAGATTTCCTTTTTATAGCAGTAAATTTTCCTCTACCTGTGATTCTTCTGTTCTGGCTGCTAGTAGATCAGTGCTAGAAGGCAACAAGGCCCAAAACCTAACCACTGTTTGTTTTCCAGGCTTAAACTATGAGCTCATTCCCTATGATCTGGATGAACGCGATCTGAAGGCTGGAATGGTCTTGGCGTGTCTTTTGCTTTGTCATCATGCCTTTGGAATGTGCATGGGCTTTCAATGGACTGCTTTGTAATCATAACACAAATATTAGCCCTTATCCAAATCCTGAATAAGCGTGACGTTTAAGAACGGCACCACAACACACTCGCACAAGGTAGCGGTCACAAAGCAGCCAGTATTCATCGGGTAAATTCAGGGTTTTGAAGGCACGTTAAAGGGAAGCGAGAGTTTATCAGTGAGAAACACACAGAATGGGTCTCTTTTATTCAGACTCGAATTGAGTGCCAAGTATTTTGTGGCTGCTGTGTGTTGCCAGTTCTGGGCCCTGAAGGTGTAAAAACATCAACATGTCCCCTAAGGGGGACAAACAGACTGGAACTGGTGCTCGCAGTAAAACATGTTTGTGTGGAACAAGAGTCCTCATGTTGTGTTGTAATGAAGTGTGGCATGAAATTTGCCATGCTAGCAAAACCAAGCATTAGAAAACTTGTACACAATTCAAATGAAACTAATATGCATTTATTCATCCAGCCACGTGCATGTTTTGATAAAACATAACAGGGGAACATGACATTTTTAAACATTGTAATTCATGATGTGCATGCTGTTTATAGAAAAATAATCAATGATGGGGTGGATTATGTTCCTTTATTATATGGCATGAGCTACTTCCTGTAAAATCGTGCGCTCTGATTGGTTCCTTGGCAGGCAGAATTTTCCCGTAATGCCCGTGGGTGATTACGGACTTTCTTCCAAGGCCCCGGGTTTCAATGTTGCAAAAAACAAAATGACAAAAGATGAATTGGAAATCAAAAATGGCCAAAAGACAAACACGAGGCACTGAGTTTTTAGCTCGTCTGTCCGTAAGGCCGATGAGTTGTTGCCACGGTGTGTTCTGTTGTCCACGATTCAGTTAAATAGTATCTCCTCCATCAGTTCTGCACAGTTTCCTGTTCCAATTGTTTTGTTTGAAAGAACTCATCACTCTGCACAAAACTTGGTCGTTGTTTTGTCTTTTTTTTTTTTTTGCTAACGAGTTACTAATTAGGCCAAATTAATGAATTTTCCAGGCCTCTCACTACAATTGTATCTCCTCTCTCATTTCTCATCTGGTTCCAGTTCTGATTGATGTTTTAGGTAGATCTTCCCTTGAGGACAAAACTTGGTCATTTGTTTGTTCATTTTCCTGCTGTAAACCATTTGTTTACAACTTTTTCAGTTCAATCGTGTCTCCTCCCTCAGTTCTCAATGGATTTCAGTTCTAATTTGTTTTATTTGAATAAAATAAATTGTATCTCCTCTCTCTGTCATGCAAATTAAGTTCTGATGGATGTTTTGGGTCGGTCTTCCTTCGTGGAACAAAATTTAGTCCTTTTGTTGATTTTCCTGTTGTAAACAGTTTGTCGTGGAGGTTGGTCCTCTCTCACATGGTCACGTTTCAGTTCTGTTTGTTTTGGTCGTCATTGGTTGTTTTGATGGCAGGCCAGATGAGCGACTGCATCCTTGACGTTCTGGCTCAAGAAATGAGCAACAAAGATCCTTCAGAAACCATTAACAGATTCAGTTTTGAAACCGCTAGCCATTTCTAATGTGGAGCGTCCCCCATAATACAGGTCCCTGTGTAAGCCGTTACCATAGAAATGGTAAGGTATTAGAACTAGAGCATTAATACAGTATAAACCTGTAAGTTGAAGTACAGATGGCGCTACTGTTCATAAAATATTAATCTGCACATTGTGACCACTCAGAATTGAGAAATCACTGGCACTGTGGTAGAAATATGAGTCAAGTCCTGATAATACTCAAAGTTTGAAATTAATCTTCATACCACAGCCACGTTGTCATTTCTGGGACAAGCACTTTTTTTTTCGGGAACAGCACATTCTCTCATGCATCGGTGAACCTTTCTTTGTCTTTCTCCTAAATCTGCTTTAATCTGACTATCTAAAGGGGAGGGAGGAGTTCCTGCAGCCCAGTGCTGGGAAATACACCACACACACACTCGCACGCACTCACTCGCTATTACGAATCCTATAGGAATGAAAATGTTTGAGACATCCTACATACTCAGAATATCCGCTGCATCTAAACCAGTGTCAGTGTTATGTATGATCACCTTTCCAAATTTACAGGCTGACTGATGGATGACTCCATCACTGTCTCTGCTAATCTGTTTTTGTGGTTTCGAATGAATTAAACTGCAGTGTTTGTGGTTTGGCTGGACATCACAATCAACTTTTATGTCTGTCCAGACAGCTAAAGATACAGAAAGCTACATGCACAAATGGAGAACAAAAATAGTATCTTTGCTTTTTAAAACCTAAATCAAAATACAACCCCAAATCGGAAAGTTAGGACGGTATGGAAAATGCAAATAAAATAAGAGAGCAGTGATTTTCTCAATTTATTTTAACTTGTATTTCACTGCAGACAGAATGAACCAAAGATGTTTCACATTATTTATTTATTTATTTATTTATTTATTTTTTTGTCTGGTCAACTTAATTTGTTAATATACATCCATTCCTGTGTTTCAGGCCTGCAACACATTTCAAAAAAAGTTGGGACAGGGACAATTTAGGGCTAGTAATGAGGTAAAACAATTTAAATAATGATGTGATTTGAAACAGGTGATGTCAACAGGTGATTATATTCATGAATTGGTATAAAATCAGTATCCAGGAAAGGCCTGGTGTTTGAGGAGCAAAGATGGGCCAAGGGTCTCCAGTTTGTCAACAAATGTGTGAGGGGAAAATTATTGAAATGTTTTAAAACAATGTTCCTGAAAGAAAGATAAAGGGATTTGGATATTTCATCCTCTACAGTACATATTAAACGATTCAAGGAATCTGGAGGGATTTCAGTGCATAAAGGGCAAAGGGTTCAAGCCTAATCTGAACACCCATGATCTCTGATCCCTCAGACAGCACTGAATCAAGAACTGTCGTTCATCTATAGCTGATATAACCACATGGGCTCGGGATTACTTTGGCAAACCTTTTGTCAAGCTCTATAGAACGGATTTACATCCACAAACACCAGTTAAAACTTGACTGTGCAAGAAGGAAGCCTTGTGTTAATTGTGTCCAGAAACACCGGCGGCTTCTTTAGGCTCTGAGGCATCTGGGATGGACCATCACACAGTGGAAATGTCTTGTGGTCAGATGAATCAGTATTCCAGGTCCTTAATTTTTTTTCTAAGAAATGGATGCTGTGTGCTCCGGACCAAAGATGAAAAGGACCATCCAGACCATTACCAGGAACAAGTCCAAAAGCCAGGGTCTGTCATGGTATGAAGTTGTCTCAGTGCCCTTGACAAAGCTAACTTCTGTGATTTAGAGCATTAATGCAGAAAAGTACAAAGATTGTGGAGCAACATATGCTGCCTTCAAGATGACATCTTTTCCAGGAATATTTCAACAAGACAATGCAAAACCAAACCACATTCTGCTCACATTACAAAGGCCTGGCTGTGGAAGAAGAGGGTGTGTCCCCTCTGTCTTCAGGGGAATTTTTGAAATGAAGAATGACAACAATGACCTCATACTGTTGCACACCTTAAGACCTGTTTGTAGAAAGAATGGGACAAAATAACCTCATCTCTTGGTATCTTCAGTCCCTAAACATCTTTTAAGTGTTTTGAGAAGGAATGGTGACAACATAAAATGGTAAATGCTTTAGCGTCCTACATGTGAGCAGCAAACGTAGCACTAACTGCCACTCCAATATTGAGTTCTCATGAATGCAGGTTGCTTTTATTAGCAGAAGAAAGGCAGAATAGCAGTGCAAGTGTGTCTCGTGTCTGTGAACAGAGACAGGGTATTCGTTTTCCTGTCATCTACCCAGGGTGTCGTGAGTGTGTATGTGTGAGAGAGAGAGAGAGAGAGAGAGATTCATATTCTTGGTGCAAATATGAATAAATAGGTGTGGTCTTGGTCTGCACCTCCTATTTGGGAAAGCAAATATGTTCTAAGACTATAGGTAGCATGCAGCGGCTGGATACGCATCTCTACCAGTCTTAAAGGAACAGTCCACCGTACTTCCATAATGAAATATGCTCTTATCTGAATTGAGACGAGCTGCTCCGTACCTGTCCGAGCTTTGCGCGACCTCCCAGTCAGTCAGACGCGCTGTCACTCCTGTTAGCAATGTAGCTAGGCTCAGTATGGCCAATGGTATTTTTTGGGGCTGTAGTTAGATGCGACCAAACTCTTCCGCGTTTTTCCTGTTTACAGAGGTTTATATGACCAGTGATATGAAACCAGTTCAGTTACACAAATTGAAACGTGGCGATTTTCTATGCTATGGAAAGTCTGCACTATAATGACAGGTGTACTAACATCTTCTGCGCGCTTCGGCAGCGCATTGATACGGAGCTCCGATATCAATGCGCTGCTGAAGCGCGCAGAAGGTGTTAGTACGCCCGTCATTATAGTGCGGACTTTCCATAGCATAGAAAATCGCTACGTTTCAATTTGTATAACTGAACTTGTTTCATATCACTGGTCATATAAACCTATGTAAACAGGAAAAACGCGGAAGAGTTTGGTCGCATCTAACTACAGCCCCAAAAAATACCATTGGCCATACTGAGCCTAGCTACATTGCTAACAGGAGTGACAGTGCGTCTGACTGACTGGGAGGTCGCGCAAAGCTCGGACAGGTACGGAGCAGCTCGTCTCAATTCAGATAAGAGCATATTTCATTATGGAAGTACGGTGGACTGTTCCTTTAAGAGATGAATGTCCTGTCTGTCATAGTTTGAGGTAGAGCTGTAGAATATCTCCTGTTGAACTGAACACACACTAACGAACCACAAACCTGATTAATTTGACTGTTCTGTGGGGGTTCCAGAGTGCTGCAAAAAGAAATTTGATCAAATTAATGCAGTGTTTTAACTGTGATGCATCACAGGTTTACCATTTTCCTTCTAATATATAAGGAGGAAAACACATGGGGATGTGTGGTTGTAGATGTGAAAATAATTGAGTGCTGTGACGAGGCCCACACAAAGTAGCGTGACCGTTACCACCCTGAAGGTGATTATTTTCCTAAAACAACATGTCCTTAAGTGTTTTTCTTCCTCTGTAGCATGTCCCAGAGGTGGAATACTGACGCACAGACAAGGAGGGTAATGATGTTCAAGCACCGTCCTCTTATTTTGGACCTAGCTTTTCGGTGTTACTTATTTATTTTAAACACCTTTTTTTTTTTTGCCCTGAAATTTTGCAGTATTTCAGTAAGTTTTCAAGTACACTGTTCAAGGCAATACAGATGTTTTCTAGGGGTATAGTTGAGTTATTTAGATACAAGGGCATGTTAAAAAAAAATATTTTTAAACACATTTATTTCTGCAACAGAAGAACAAGACAAGCCCTGAAAACATGAAACATAAATCGGTATCCTATATGTAAGACTTGCATATGGTACTAGTACGTAAGACATCTTTTTATATAGTTTAGGACAGGGGTTCCCAAACTTTTCCATGCCAAGGCCCCCGAAACAGCATTAGCTTCTGGCCGGGGACCCCCTTTGCAAACCCACAGACAATTCTACAAAATATGTAAAGAAACATCAACTTTTAGAATGTTTTCTCGTGCATTCAATAGTCAATAATTGTTACATTTGTTCAGCATAAGAATATTATTAACTAACATGTTTTCAACACATTTTCGCACTGAACAATAAACTGTATAACCTCCTGTAGTACCTGATTCAACTCGTCATCCATCCTTTTTGCGACCAGTGCCTCGCGATGGAGCATGCAGTGTGTGGCCACTACATGCGGGGCCTTCTGCTTAATGAGAGCGGTCACTCCACTGATCTTCCCGGTCATCGCCGCGGCTCCGTCCGAACACACCCCCACACAACGGGTCCAGTCCAATCCGTTAGACTCGATGTAATCATCCAAAACTTGAAAAATGTCTTTCCCAGTAGTTCTTCTTTCGAGTGCTTTACAAAATAGTATTTCCTCCACAAATCTTTCCTGTGAAATAAATCTGATGTACACAAGCAGTTGGGCCTCATTGGATAAATCTGTACTCTCATCCAGCTGAAGTGCGAAGTATTCGCTGGCTCTCACCTGCTCCAACAGCTGAGCAGATGCGTCTTGAGCCATGTCACCAATCCGTCGGCTCACGGTGTTATCAGAGAGTGGGACAGCATCGTGTTTTTTGGGCAGCATCCTCACCAAGCAATTCTCGGACAATGTCTTTGGTGGCTGGTAAAATCAAATCTTCAATTGAGTGAGGTTTTTTTTAGCACAAGCAATGTGGTACGAGGCTAAAAATTATGCCTTCAGGGCCCGCTCGGGGACAGTAGCTTGCTGGGTGAATGCAGCAGATTGCCTGACCAAATGCTCTTCTTTGCGTCTGAAGAAATCTACTGTTTTTTCGGCATCTGTCGGATGTTTTTGTACCAAGTGACGCTGAAGTTTCAAGGTTTTAAGCACTCATTTGACAGGGTCTCCAGACAGAGGACGCATTTCGGGCAATCATGGCCATTTTTCTGTATGGCTGTAAAGCCATACTTAATGTATGCTGCCTCATATTTTTGGATTTTAGTTGGCCAGGACTTAGTTTTTTTTGCAGCAGTGTCCTACACAGCAGGGCTGTTGGTTTGTTCCTTCGGTCTCTTCTTCAAAAACCTGTCCGTTTTGCGCTAGCAATACGCTAGCTTGAGGAGCAAAGCAGCTTGATAAATGGCGCAAACCGCAACATCACAGGCAATCGGAGAGATGAGCATGGCAAACAACGTTTTGATATGATGTATTATTAATAATTATATTTTATAATAATGATTAAAAAACTAATTACAATATATTTAATAATTTTTAAAAAGTATTTCTTTTTTGCAATTTTTTTGTTATTGTCCCTCCAACTTTCTGAGGCCCCCCTGGCAGCCCCCCGGGGGCCGCGGCCCCCACTTTGAAAACTACTGGTTTAGGACACAAAACACACTTTGTTGAGCCTGTAACAATGACTAGCAATATTGCAAAGATGAATTATAAAACTAAAAACATCCCTCCCTCCATCCATCTTCTCTTCACATGCATGATGGACCAGTGTCAAATGATAAATGGGGTAAGATATATTTATCTATGGGATAATTCACTATGTAAATAATATCTTTACTGTAGAGGGTGTGGTTTACTATTTGAGACTAAAGCGTGCCTTTCCATTGAATGCACTTACCACTAGCTTTTTTCTTTTCTTTTTTTTCTCTCACTCACACACACACACACACACACACACACACACACACGCGCGCGCATGTATGCATGCATGCATGCAGACTATAGGTGTGCCTGAACGGGCCTAACTCGCTAAAATATCTCTTCCCGAGCATCTTGGTCTGGCATTTGGGCAATGTCAGGTGTTGAGGCTTGGTTCTGGTCAGTAGACACCACCTCTCCTTATCAACACTGAAACACACGCGCACATCAATTAACAATAAGTGAGCTCACTTTGCCACTCACCCTCACTGGCCCTGCCCTTGACCACGCCCCCACTGCTACATTCTCTTACATCACAGCAATTAATTAAAGACCGGAATGTGCTTTTAGTTCTTTTACAATTACGTTTAATGTAGTGGAAGTTTAGTTTGTTATCGCTTATGTTATAACCGCTGTAAAGTCATTCCCTCACCAGACTCACTCTTTCTGTCAAAGTTGGAAAGACCAAAAAAAAAAAAAAATGCAGCTTGTCATCATAATACTGACAAACCAGAAAGCATCTTCTAGCACAGGAGACTCTCTGTAAACTTCTTCCAGAAAGCTTCACCATCTAATCAAGGATTAGACTTTATTTGCTACATAACACACTTTAAAAAAAAAAAAAAATCCATTTAAGTAATCTTGGTTTAAGATGTTTGTTTTTCCATACATGTCTCTGTGAGTGAGCTGTTACTATAGTAATGGTAATATGTTCAAACAAGCATGTTTTATAAAAAAAAAATCTGATTTTGAATTTCAGCCAGTGCGGCTGAACAATCAGATTTGAGATTAAAAGTTTTGGAAAAATAACGAAAGACCCAAGGTTTTGATACATGATCATCCAGTTAATGAAATGGAGCATCAATAATCGTGAACGTTTAAAGAAAAAGATTATGAACTTTGTGGAAAAATAAGGAAAGGTTGTAGCCAAAGGGATAACAAGGACGGAGAAATGGGATAATAGTGTGTATGTGTGAGAGGGTGTGAAAGAGGGATGGTGTGTAACATTCCAGACTGCAGGGAGGTGCTGAGTGCATTACATCACTGACAGCAGGCAGGTTCAGACACAAGCAGGTGGGAGAGGTGTGTGTTATTTAAAAAAAAAAAAAAGCAGAGAATACCATCACTTGTGTGTGGGAAAAACAACCCCATACCACTGAGAGCGGAATGGTGACAAGGCGGCGTGTAGCAAACGCTGGGACGCTGTAGAGGGTGTCGCTGGAATTTGAAGGGTTTTGGGGGGTTTTTTCTGGTCGTTTTTTGCTGGAATGGAATGAGGCTGATCAGAACTCCGGCTGTGTTTCTCAGGTGGCTGGAGAGTACAAGTATCATCCCGAGTGTTTTGTGTGTCTGAGGTGTAAGGTGGTGATCGAGGAGCGGGACACGTACACCCTGGTGGAGCGCTTCAAACTGTACTGGTGAGGAAATGCTGATCTGCTGAATTTCTCTCTCTCTTTCTCTCTCTCTCTCTCTCTCAAACACACATTGTAGTTCTCATTTTAAAGATGTATTTCCTGGACTTTCTATCTCCTACATAGAACTGTTATGGATTTCCCCAAAGGTACCAGTGGAAAAACCCTGTGTGTGCTCTTACGGGAAAATATTCAACAGGGTGGCGTAATGTATCTCCATACGAAGTTACTACCCTGAAATTGATTTGATTTTTGTTTTCCTATAAGAGCATGCCTTGTAATGTGGTTGGTCCGTCCGTCCCCCCCCCCCCGAAGTCAACAATTACTTTTTTTTTTTTTTAAATGAGATGTCATAATTTTACTTGTTTATGTTAACATGCACTGCTAACGCACGTACGTCTATGAAACAAGTTAGTACCTGTTATCATCTGCATTATTATCATTCCCCCCCCCCCCGCCTTTTCCTTGTTACCAGGAAGTCCTAAAGTATGGGAAAACTTGATGTCTTTTTAATTCTGGCTGTCTTGATAATGTATTCAAATGAGATGATGATGATAACTAGATAGAGACTGTGACTAAAGTCAGTGATTTGCACTAGCTCTTACAAACCGGGACGTCTGGTCACCATACCATATAGATCTGGAACGGTAAGAGATGGGGAGTGATGCTTGGTGAGAGAGTTGCACCCTGCCACCCTGAGCAAAGTAATATTTAAACAAAAAAAAAAAAGATTGGAAGAAAAATCATGAAAATTGACTGTTATAAATGATTGGGAAAAAAAATCCTGTTTTTCACGGATCATTCCAAATCAGTGACTCAGATCAGCACCAAGTCATTGCAATGTAATTCAGCCCAGAGATATTCTTCATGTGAAATTTGGTGGTGATTGGTTGAAAACTGAGGGAGAAATAGCATCCTAAAATCTTTAGGAGAATAAGAATAATAAAGTAGAAAGGTCCCGAGTGAGAGTACCAATTTGCGCCAGTGCTGCTAGCGCATAATAATAATAATAACTTTTTAAAGAAAAAGAACCAACACCTTCTGACCAATTAGATGCAAGAACTTGTAAGTGCTGTGATGTATGGCAAAAATAATCAATAAAATATCACACTATTTCAGTTTAACAAATCAGCAGCAAATAATGCTACATTTCTTTTAAGTATTTTTTTTCAATATGCTTCTTGAACAATAGATTGATTGTTTTAACAAGGAAATTGGAAAAACATGACTAAATCCATTGTTGCAAAATCCAATCAGCTGTTACTGTGAGTAATGGTGGACTCAGTCAGTGGTGTGTGTGTGTGTGTGTGTGTGTGTGTGTGTAGTGGTAAATGCTATAAGCAGGAGGTCTTGGCACCGATGTTGGAAAGGCGCTGCACAGCTGACTCGTCTCCCGATACGCTGCCTCACACAGTGACGCTGGTGTCCATGCCAGCAGCAGCTAACGGGAAGCGAGGCTTTAGCGTTAGCGTACTCCGGGACTGCAGCAGCTCTACAGCCAGCGTGCACGTCAAAGAGTGAGTTGGAGGAATATCAGTCAATGAGCCTGAGTGCAAACACGTGCATGCTTAATCATGTTCAATTAATTGTTGAAGGTAAATCTAGCTTATTCTATTTATTGTTGCTAGTAATTTGTCCCAAAGTGATCAGGGATCTTGTTTCTTGAGTGTGCCTCACTTTCACTTTTGAAACAGCGAGTTCCTATCCAATCAGTCACCACAGGAATTGGCCCCAGCATCGTTTTGGTTCTCGCCATAGACACACGCTAGTAAACATGTTGCGCAAGTGTAATTGTTAGTTTGCGGTTAGATTCAGAGCAGGTTTGAGCTTGTACCAAGGATTGTTTCATTCTGAGATATTTCTGATGGTTTCAGTATAATCTGCTGCCATTTTTCAGTACATCCGATAGTGGGTTTTTCATGGTGCTGTTGTGGTAGGAAATAACAAACATGCTCTGCCAGTCCCCAGTGGCTTAGGTACTCGGTCCAAGCTCTCGCACTGATGCGTGTGTTGGTGTACTCATTCCTCCACCCTCAGGGTACGGGGGATGCTGATCAGCCCGGAGGTTCGGAATGCCATCCATGTTGGTGATCGCATCCTGGAGATCAATGGACTTCCAGTAGGAACGCTGATGGAGGATGAGGTAAGAAGCCTTTTTGTCACATGCACACTCAAGCACAGTGAAAATTCGTTCTTTGTATTTAACCCATCTGAAGCAATGAACACACACATACCCAGGGCAGTGGGCAGCTATGCTACAGCACCCAGGGAGCAGTTGGGGGTTCGGTGCCTTGCTCAAGGGCACTTCAGCCCCGTGTTAACCTAACTGCATGTCTTTTGAACTGAGGGGGAAACCGGAACACCCGGAGGAAACCCACACAGACACGGGGAGAACATACAAACTCCAGACAGAAAGGCCCCCCCCATCAGCTGCTGGGCTCAAACCCAAAACCTTCTTGCTGTGAGGCGACAGTGCTAACCACTACACCATAAGCGTGTGTGTTGGAATGCTAGAGTGATACCTTGTCCTAGAATCCAGTGAGAAATGGAACTGAAGACAGTTATGCTGGAATGGTGTCCGTCTACATTCTGGCTGCTTGCTATGACGCGGTGCTTTTTACAATAACAGCAAGGAGAAGTCTACAGTCGTGGGAGAATTTTGTGCTTCTAAAGATATGAGTACGTCAGGATATCACTTTCATCACTGTTGTCACTTTGTCATGTCAGTTTAAAACAGTTCTTGAGTTTGTAAGGGCCCGGTCCCACAACACCGATAACTATACCTATAACTCCAATTCTGACTATACCTCTGCCTGAATTTAGTTCCAGTCTGGAGTAGAAGCAACACAACTAATAATATCGCTTGGTCCTGACACTCAGGGAAATAAATGCATGCAACTTAGGAATAGTCATGAAAGCTTTTTCCGAGTAGTAGCACGCTATTCTGGGTCATACTGTAGAGCTTGGACTTCAAAACAACCCATGCACACACACTGGTGGTTGATGATAAAATACAGATAGGTCACAGACTATGGAAATATAATAAAAAAGGACACAAAATACGGAGTGGTTACAGATTTTAATACGGAGGCTAATAATTTACAGATTAGTCACGGATGTTTCAGTATATTACAGATTGGTTACGGATTTATACGTTTACTTTTACTATTGATATTTCATGGAAAATCACATATCCGTGAATAAAAGATCCGTGCTTTGTATCATATTTTCCGTGAATCCGTATTCCGTGACTTCATGATGCAACAAGGATGTACAAAGATACCTGGGAAAAATGGCAAATGCTCACAGTGTCACCATGTAAACAATTACCTGATTGGTCAGATGTTTATCAGGTCCAGGCCTGGAAAAATTGCTCCAGAAGCAATCTCAGTGATATGCATAAACCCAGACCTGGGCTATAGGTATCATTATCAGTTTGGTGGGGGGGGGGAGACTCGGTATATAATAAAGCACAGCTCGCTGTGACCCCAAAAGAAATTCCAGTTTGATTTTTCAGAAGGAAATCCTGTTACGTTACTGCTATTTGATCATCTTTTAGTCCAGACTCCTGTGTAATCCCAGGGGATTAGTCTTAAGATCAGAAATTCATGCTCGTACAGACTTGCATCATTGTTGTATCCTCATATAATCTAAATTTCAATAGTATCAAGCCTGAGGGTGGGATTTGACTTTTGATTGGTCGTCCAGGTGGAGGATCTCATCCATCGAACCAGTCAGACGTTGCAGCTGCTCATCGAGTACGACCCGGTCAGACAGAGACTGGACCGACTTCGCCTCGGCACATCCAACAACCTCCTGGGCGTTCCTGCCGCGTCACGCCTGCGCCTGTCCTCCCCGACTGACGGAGTGATTGAGAGGACGGGTAATGATGACGGGACACTGAAAAGGAGATCTCTCAGGTCGTTCATCCAGAGTGGTCTTGTATTTGGCGATTGTATTTATCGGTGTTATCTGTATTATACAATATCACAACTTTCCAATATGATTTCTTTCTGTTTAAATAATCTCCAAAGAACAAGTACATAAATATCAATGGATTTAAAATATTCACTTGCAGATCGTTCTATAAATTCAAACAGCTTGGGTAAAACCATGAAAGTGTTCCTGATGTACTATTTTAACAGTATGGGTTAATTTCTCGCTATGAATTCCAGGCGCAGTAACAGTATCTGTAAGTCCCCGGGGCCCTGTTCACCGAAGGAGCATCCGATTCTGACACGGGACATCAGCCGCTCCGAATCGCTCCGATCCTCCTCCAGCTGCTCCCATCGCATTTTCCGACCATGTGACCTCATCCACGGAGAGGTGCTCGGGAAGGGCTTCTTCGGTCAGGCCATCAAGGTCTGTCCACTCTTCTCTTCTTTTACGCTGTCAGGGTGCCAGTGTTGGCGTCGATGCCTAAATCGGGAACTGTTCCATGCTTTTCCACTGCAAAAGAGCCAGTATCCTGCAGAGACAGACATGCGCATCTTAGAACCAAGTACTGGTGAAGTTAGGGGCTTGGCATCATTCTTTCACCAGAACACCAAGCAGTTATTTATTACTCTGCAAAGGATGGAAAAAAATTGTTTGGCTCGCAAATTGGTGAAAACAGGACAGTTGGTCAGTTCCAGCACCTGCATCAGCACCAGATTCTCCCTTTTTCAGTCGAAAACGGGCATCTGGGGTGGGGTGGGTGGGTTTTTTTTGGTGCATTAATGGTGTTAGTGGTGCGCAGTTTGCGAAGTGTGTTTAATGATTTTACTGCTGTTTCATTCTTTTTTTTGGGGGGGTGGAATTTTACTAGTCAAGGAATTCCACTGTTGGTAATTGTCATTTATTCAGATAATCCTATAAATGAGACTTAAAATTGGAGTTAAAAGTAAAATATCCCAGGATGCATTTGAGCAAATTCTCAAAAGTTCCTTCAGGTAGTTGATTTTGATTTTTCTTGTTGAACAGGTCACCCACAAGGCCACGGGAGAGGTCATGGTCATGAAAGAGCTGATCCGGTGTGACGAAGAGACGCAGAAAACCTTCCTAAAAGAGGTGAGGTTCTGTGATTCACCCCACAGTATTTGATCCTGCAGAGGTTGGTTTTGGACAGAAAAAAAAACATTGTGACTTTCGTCACCCTGTTTTTAAATAGCTTTTTGGTTTTTCTTTTCAGCTTACAAAGCAATAAAGCGTATCAATAAATAAAAATTCATCAATTGTTTTGTAGGTCAAAGTGATGAGGAGTTTAGATCATCCGAACGTCCTCAAGTTCATTGGCGTGTTGTATAAAGACAAGCGGCTCAATCTAATCACAGAGTTCATCGAGGGTGGAACACTGAAGGACTTCATTAGAGATGTGGTATGTTCTGGCAGATAATTCTCTCTCTCTCTCTCTCTCTCTCTCTCTCCCCCCCCCCCCCCCCCCCCCCCCTTGTATTTTCCACGAGCAGCTCTTTTAGTGGCCAGGATTTTAACCAGACAGTGTCTGAGACTGGTTCTCATGTCCCGAGGTAACAAGATGGAGAGATAGAGATCCAGCACACTATATTAGAGAGAGGGGGGGATATGCATGCATTGGGAGAATAAGGAAGGAATGCAGGAAGAGGGAGAAAGAGTGTTTCCAGGTGAGAGAGTTCAAAGAGTTGTTTTGCTGGCCTCCCCCTGTGATCCCTGTCGGCTGGTCGCGTCTCTGTACCAGCACATGGCCAGCAGATGAGACCCAGTGATCTGCTGTGGCACTTTGAGCTCGAGAGGTTCTCTCAATATGCTGAGAATAGAATTTAATTGTTTTACACATTACAGATGGTCTCACAGCTGCTTTAATGACACTGCTGCTATTACAGTGAGTAATTTACCTGTGTGTCCATGTTCACTTTTGCCATGAAAATTCTGATACGCAGTCTGATAAATCCATGTATCCCATGCTCAGCGGATCCAGTGAAACTTCTATTTGAAACACATCATCTCTCCACTGACGGTTCTCAAAGTCTTCTGTCGATTCACTTCTAAACAAGCAGTGTCATTCCAATGACAACAAAATGGGATCTGAACACAGATGGACAGCAGTCTCTAAATCACCCCGACTTCAAGGCTTTCCTTATGTTTTTGTGTCGCTGTATTAACGTCTTAAATCTGCTGCCTTAAAAGGGGACCGTGCAGTCTTTCTGGGTTATGTAGCAATCTTTTCCCCCAAAACAAGAGATCACTGATCATTTTTCATCTGGAGCGATTGTCATGTCAGGATTCTATCTCTGGCTTGCGTTCACACTGAACCCATTCCTGATTAATTATCACTGAATAACATCTCAGCAGGGCGTGGTGTTCATGGAGAATAATAAACGATGGGGTGGTGTAATGTGGCCCAATGCAAAGTGAAATTAGTTACTCCACAAAGTTGATAGTTTCCCGATTACAGCAGGTCCCAAAGTTGTTGTTGTTTCTTCTTGTTCTCCTTCCTTTCCTTCCTTCTCTTCTTTTTCCCCTTGTTTTCCTCCATCTTTCTTTTTCCTTTTTTCCTATTCTCTTGCTCCTCCATCTCCTTTTTCTTTTTCCTTCTTTCTTCTTCCCCTTGTTTTCCTCCTCTTGCATCTCCATCTCCTTTTTTCCTTCTTTCTCCTTCTCTTCTGTAATTTGCCAAGGATTACAATGACCAGTTTATTAAAGAAAAAGACATATGGGCCTTTTCCACTACCCTTTTTCAGCTCACTTCAGCCCAACACGGCTCACGTTTCGACTCCCTCAGAGCAGCACGACTCGGCTCACTTCAGCCTTACTCAGCACCCAAAGCTCGCACGGTTTTGGAGTAGGGCTGAAGTGAGCCCAACCGAGCCGAGTGGGGCTAGGGGCGTGAGGAGACACTCCCCTGTGCACTGATTGGTGAGGAGGAGTGTCCTCACATGCCCACACACGCCCCGCGAGCACGCTGGGATCTGTAAACACCGTAAACCCGGAAGAAGAAAAATTACGAAGCCTTATGCGCCTCGCCTCATCTATACGCTCTTGCCAGTATCTGTTGGCGTTGTTGGTGACAACAAGCCACAGCACCAAGACCAGCAACACTAACGACTCCATGTCCTCCATCAGTATGTTTACATGCACATCCAAATTGAGCTGCTGTCGGTAATCGAGCAAAGGGTCCCAGCAGGGGTGCCAGAGAAATCCAATCCTACATGCACACAAGGAAATCGAGCTATTGTGTGAGGTACATTGTGCACCCGAGCCACAGGTGGCGCTACACGCCCCATCGTGTTGGTACACTTCCGGTTGTCGTCATGAAGAAGAGCTATTCAAGAGTGTAAACAAAGTTATCAGTTCCGTGTTCTCCATTGCGCGTTTTTCTCCCGTCCATGAATTTTAATATATTCAACTCCTTAAGCTGAATGAGCATGAACTCTGTCTCCTCATTGCTCCAGAAGTGCACGTTTCTGCTCGCCATTTTCTCTTCATTTGTTCCTCCTGACCTCTTCTGCTGCTCGGTACTACTGTTGTCATGCCGACCGAGGCTGTCATGTTTCCCGCTTGTGGTCTCGTCACTCGTCACTTCCGGAAGGGGCAGTGCTGAAGTAAGTAGCTCGACTACGTAGCTCGATAGGGTTTACATGCACTAAGTAGCTCGACAAAAATCGCATAATCTAGGTCGTGTAGCTCGGTTACGAGAAATCAAGTTCGGTTCAATTTCAGCCTAACTAAGGTGTGTTTCCATGGCATTTAGAACTTCGATTTCAGTCGAGCAACAGCAGAAATTCGATTTTCTCTATGTGCATGTAAACGCACTGCATGTTTATTGTTTACTATCCGGGTCGTGAGACTACCGCTTAAAAGGTCACTGATGTCACGGTTTGCGCCGCCTAACGACATCACGTGACGTCCACCCACTTTCGCTAACTCCACCCAGTGTGTCCACCCACTTCCAGCCAGCACGGTTCAGCGCGGTTGTAGTCGAAATGCAACCCCAACAGCCCCACTCAGCTCGGCTCAGCCCAACTCAGCCGCGTTGGTAGTGGAAAAGCCCCAATACTCTTTAACCGTTTAATATTGTGGAAAGCCCCTAAGACAGTTTAGTCCCTGATATCATATTAAAGCAGCTATAAACAGGAACTGACCTGACAAATAAAATCAAGTTTCATGATGCCAAGAAACCACAAAGCACAACGTCCACTTTCTTTACTGTCAACAGTTCAGTTCAAGGTGTTTTATATATTGAAATGTGATTAAACCAAATTTTCAATGAATGTTTTAGTATAATTTAGCTCAATTTATAAGGAATAAAGTTTCATGGTTGGTGATAAATTTATCTTTGCCAGAAGGAGACCTATGTCTCATGTCCCATGTTACTGTAATGTGGTGGGTTTCCCAAAAGCTTCTTAACACCTGAGAGCATCTTAACTAGAAGAGTGTGTTCATTGTGCTGCTCGTGCTACCATTTAACAATGATCTTTGTTCTATGATGCTTTTGGGAAACTCAGCAATGGGTAGTTCTTTGGAAATGGAATTACATTCACAGAAAAACGTGTTTTTTTTTTTTTTTTTAAGTTGTAGTACTCAATGGTATTAAATTAATAATTTCGCACTGTATGGGGTATCGTTTGACCCTAAAAAGCATAGAAAAGTTGACTAACTCTGAACGCAAAATCTTTTATGAGGAAAGAAAAGTCAGTAACAGAATTACATCAGGAAAAAAAAAAAACCCTGAACTTTTAATTTCTTAAAGGTCCCATGGCATGGTGGTTTGTTGATGCTTTAAACGGGCTCGTGGAGGTTTCTGGATGTTATATCCGCAGCCTTTCTCAAAATGAACCCTCGGCACGTAGATATAGCCTCCTGGGAGAAAGCCCCATTTCAGCCCTTTTCCCAGTGCGTCGTTTTGCTAATGAGAAGCAGGAGGCGGGGAAGGGTAGAGGGTGGGGGCGGGTCTTATCATTAATATTCATGACATGTAAACGTATTACCTCTGATTGGCTAACAGCACTGTGACGCTACCTCCAGTGGGTCAGAACAAGCGGATGTGGGTGTCTTACTATGGCGAGAGAGAAGGAACAAACCGCGAAGGGAAAAATACCGCATGCTGACGTCATTAAGGTGCGACGCGAGGAAATAAAATAAATTCAACAAATGTTTGGGTTTTTACTGAACAAACAAATAAAATGAACGAGTGACTTAAAAAAAGAATGTGGGTGTCTTTGTAAAAACTGTTTTGATTGGCTATTATAACGGAGCATGCTGCATGCTTTTTGGTTTTGTAGCGCAGAGTACCTGGCTAACTGCAGGAAGTGGTTAGCTGCACAGCTAATGTAGCCATTGCAAGGCTAACGTGGCACCGATTTTAAAACACAGCAAAACGACTTAAGTTATACACTTACTTGTTCGGTGTTTGTGGCTGATGCGGCAGGGATGCTTGGTACGGACCCAGGCTTCAGTGACAGTTGATGTGCAAAACCTGCCCTGTACTGTCCCAAGTTGTGGAAACATTCATCAGGAAAATGCTTCCGACAAACATGCACCGTCTTAGGTAGACTCGACGGCGTATTATTGGAGTAAATAAAATTAAGCCACTGCGTCTTCAGGGGCTCTCCCGTCAGCAGTAAAAACAGACTCCTTTCTGTGTTGTCACATCCATGTACAGCGCAACTTCCATGTTTGGTGGCAACTTTTGAGCTGGGCGGGCAATCCATACAGTGGGTGGTAATCCGGGGGGGCGTGGGGATCATCTCCCTTGCTGACGTAGGCAAGGGAAGAGTTTATCAACGCGCCGTTTTGACGCGCCATTCTCAAATGTTGGGCATAGTTTGGTTTACACATTATGAAATTTCTAGCCACTGGGGTGACTTAAGAAGGTCAGAGGAACTCATTTTAACGTTAAAAAACCTCAGAAAGTGAAAATTTCATGCCATGGGACCTTTAAAATTTCAAACCAAGATTTCTCTGAAGTGGCACTGCTATAATTGGGGCTGATGATTTTTAAATATGGTTTTCAGTACATTTTGCCTTGGATTCCATACTTTAGGAACATCACTGAGCTGACAAGTTAAGGCAGTTATAATTCATAATTTTGGCTTCTCTGCTGAAGAATTGCCCTAATAATGATGAGAGCTTGTAAGTAATGGTCACATGATAACACTGTTCTTGTCTCTCTGCCTGTCTCATTCTTCAGGACCCGTTCCCATGGAGGCAGAGGGTTAGCTTTGCCAAGGGCATCGCTTCAGGAATGGTGAGGGCTGAACTAGTTCACTTGTATGCAAAACTGGCAGCTCCGTCACAGTGATGGACATGTGCATGAAAACACACGTTAAGAACGACTGACTGAATAAAACATGACTGTAATCTGTGAAACTGGATTCAGCCCAGTCCATACTGGCATTTATGTGAGCAAGTGAAAGTCCGTAAAAAGGTTTTTAGTCTTATCTTTATTCATCTCATCTCATTATCTGTAGCCGCTTTATCCTGTTCTACAGGGTCGCAGGCAAGCTGGAGCCTATCCCAGCTGACTACGGGCGAAAGGCGGGGTACACCCTGGACAAGTCGCCAGGTCATCACAGGGCTGACACATAGACACAGACAACCATTCACACTCACATTCACACCTACGGTCAATTTAGAGTCACCAGTTAACCTAACCTGCATGTCTTTTGGACTGTGGGGGAAACCGGAGCACCCGGAGGAAACACACGGGGAGAACATGCAAACTCCACACAGAAAAGCCCTCGCCGGCCACGGGACTCGAACCCGGACCTTCTTGCTGTGAAGTGACAGCGCTAACCACTACACCACCGTGCCGCCCTTATTATTATTTATTATTATTATGACAATAATAAGGGCATCTATGTCCTAATCTGATGATGGTTCAGATTCATTTTACCGTTTGTGTGTTTCATAATTATGATGATTGTATTAATTTGTAGCACACCTTCTTTCTTGACTGTCGCAATAAAGCTAAAATTATATGGGTTTCACTTTGCTAAGGACCTGCACATGTCTTCTCTTTGCTCTTCATCATCAGTTTTTCTTGTGCCACCATTTTTGTCAACACCAGCGAGTTGGCCTAGTGGGTAGCGTGTCCGCTTCTCAATTGGGAGATCGCGAGTTCTACTCATACCAAAGACCATCATAAAAAATGGTACCTACTGCCATCTGGCAAGGCACACTGCAATACAGATGCAAGTGGGGAGTCAAACTCTCGTGGCTACCAGAGGACTAGCCCCCCACTGTAACCCTAGCTATGTAATATAGGCGAGAGGCCGAGGGCTACGAAACTGAGATTGGCGCTGCCAAATGCACCGTGAATGGTGTGGGAAGGACTTTGACTTCTGACCATTTTGTCGATCGCTCCACTGAACAATGCATTTTTAGTCTTTGAAAGAAGTCGATTATTATATTGAAGGCTGTCGAAACACCGCATACATCTCCGAAATGCATCAATTTTAACCAGCATTTCAGTCCTCAAGGGCTTTGTGAGATTTTCTCTCTTGTGTTCTCTCTATTAGTCCATAAGGCGTGGTGATGCCTGTATTTATGGGTCGTTGAATAAAAATGTGGTGTATTCACTGTTTCACTCTCTTCTGTCGTGTTTTGAAGCGAACTGAATTGTGAATCTATTTGGCACAGTGTCCACACTGTCCCCGTCCCTCTTCTTACACAGACGCTGTTTTCTTTGTGGGGGCTTTGCTTCAGTTCTAGTGTTTTCCACATGTGCCTGTTCCTGACAAGTGTCTAGTGCTAAAAGCTGAGGTGGTTCTCTCACAGTGTAGGATTCGTAGCCGTGCTGTGAACACACACACTTCTGAATTCATGTTCCTAACATGTTTTAACTGGTCTAACAAGCTGCCATACAAAGCCTTATAGCCATAAATGAAGTTTTCAAGTGTTGTTAACCTTCCTGTAGCATTCCACTACTTTTGTTTTCCATCCCTCCTGTTAAACAGTGCTCTGTCTCTTTTCAGTCATACCTGCACTCCATGAGCATCATCCACAGAGATCTGAACTCTCACAACTGCCTGGTAAAACTGGTATGTCGTTTTTTTTATACAGTGGGGTGGGGTTTTGTTTTTTGTTTGTTATACACCGATCAGCCATAATATTAAAAGCACTGGCAGGTGAAGTGAATATTTAAATAATATTGGGTGGCGTTGAGTGGTATATCAGATATTCCATTGCGCTAGCATGATATTGAAGGAGTCGAAGATGAGTAGCTGAATGGAATATATCTGATATACCATGAAAAAAGACAGCCAATATTTTTATACATGCACATTCGATGGAACAATTATAGATTTTTTCAAAAAGTTAAGAACAGGGCAGTAACTTACCGATATTGAATGCTGATTCTGATCGAATGTAATTCAGTGTTCTGTCAATCCAATGTTCTAACAACAAAAATGGTCCAAGTCCAAAAAGCCTGAACAACAACCCAACTTGTATACAAGCTATATCCAGGTTGACAGTTCAAGTTCAGTTACTTTTGGTTGTAGTTAATTGTTACATTGCAGTTGTTCAAAACAAAAGGGCTTTGCTGAGTGAAGTCCACGAGTGAAGTCCTCTTGTAAAAGTCTCCGTCACTTTTCCTCACCTCCAAGTAGAACTTTGACAATATTTCCGCCATTGCTCTCTCTTCCAGTTTTTCAATGTCCGTTGATATGTTTTTCTCTTGTAAATATGCGTGAAGAATATCCAGGGAAGTTTTGGGAGCCTTTTGGGTGTTCAGCACTTCTTTCTCTTTAAATCTTCCGCTTTTAATGAAGCAAAGTTCGCCGCAATGTTTGTGTACAAACTGGCAGTCACTCACCAGTGCAGAAGTTTTACGTCTCCGACGTGTGTCTTTTCCAGTATTTCGATGTCCGTTGGTCTGTTTTGTTTGTTTGTTTTTTTTCTCTTGTAAATATGCGTGAAGAATATATAATGAAGTTTTGGTAGCCTTTTGGGTGTTCAGTGCGTCTTTAGTTTCAGTTTATTTATTTAGTTCTTAAACCTAGCACTGGATCTTCTCTTTCCTGGCCAACAAAGAAATGATTGTGTGCATGCACATCAGAAAAGTTTTGTCATTGGATCTTCGCATGAGCTGTGTGCGACGTCGTGTTGTCTTGACAACGTGCAACATTATAACAATATTGCACGCTCGTTCTCCATTGGGGAAAGTGGTGTAATACATGTAGGATAAGCGATATGATATTGCATGCCATCAATAAACCCGCTAGAAGGGAATAGAACACGTGTTTTTATTCCATGGGAAAAGTGGCCTGTATGTATAATAATCTTGTTACAGTGGAACCTGTGAAGAGATGGGATATATTGGGCAGCAAGTGAACAGTCAGTTCTCAGGCCAAATTGTGATGACTGGGTCAGAGCATCACCTGAATGGCAGGTCTTGTGGGGTGTTCCTGGTATGCAGTGGTTAGTACCGGGGAAGGACAACCAGTGAACCAGCAACAGGGTCATGGGTACCCAAGGTACATTGATGCACGTGGGGAGTTAAGGCTAGTGGGGACAGAAGAGCTACTGTAGTACAAATTAGTAGTTCTTGCCTGTGAACCTGATGTCCTCTGAATTGTGCTCTTTGAAGTCCTGTACAATCGAAACTCTAAGGTGAGTCAGGGAGGGGATTCCCTTTCTAGTGTGTTAGCACGAGCATGTAGCATATGGGAAATGAATAGTGTGTTGGATTGGCACTAATCCCATGTTTTGGAAAATCGAAAATGTTGTCTTGGGCCCCTCTGGGGTGTCACTAATCCATGTACAAAGTATGGAGTATGTACGTCCTGCCGTGTCAATTTGCATAGATGAACAGAGACAGACCTTCCTTTAGTAGTATAGATTGCTGAAAAAAGTTAATGCTGGATTTGTGGAGCAGTAGAAGAAGGTGGCTTGATTTAATGAATCACATTTTCTTCATCATATGGATGCCCTGGTGCATAACCGTCACTTACCTGGGGAAGAGATGGCACCAGGATGCACTATGGGAAGAAGGCAAGCTGGCGGAGGCACCGTGATGCTCTGGGCAGTGTTCTGGCAACGGTATCCTTTAATGGCGGTGGCCTCTTTCAGCAGGATAATGCTCCCTGCCACACTGCAGAAATCATTGGGGAATGGTTTGAGGAACAAGAGTTCAAGGTGTTGACTTGGTCTCCAAATTCCCCAGATCTCAACCTAATCAAGCATCTGTGGGATGTGCTGGACAAACAAGTCCAATCCATGGACTTGTCCATCAACCTTGAATTTTATAGGACTTAAAGGATCTGCTGCCAGATACAACCACACACCTTCAGAGGTCTTGTAGAGTCCATGTCTCAATGGGTCACAGCTGTTTTGGCAGCATAAACGGGACCTGCACAATATTAGGCAGGTGGTTTTAATGTTATTGCTTGTGTGTGTATAGTCACTAGTTCACATCGATTTTGCACTCCTCCATATTTGATATCGCACTGCCCTCGATTGCAGTAGTTGTGTCTCAAGTGAGACAGACAGCCTTGATGGTGTTAAAATCTTGTTTTCGTCCCGACGGTGAAGGATTGTCAGTATGTGCTCATCGGATGAGGGAGGAACAGTTTAGCGGTCATGTCAAGACAGGCCAAATATCTGCAAAGGTGAAAAACAAAAACATGTTTTGAAAGAGTGTTTAGCATGAGAGAGAGAGAGAATGATCTGGAGTTATGGTGAAAAGCAGTGGATTTGAGGTTCAGACAGCATGGTGATGATAACCAGAAGGAAAGAAAATGTGTGTGTGTACTGCATGTGCGGAAAAATCCAGCTTACCAGCTACAAACTCTGTAAGCACAATCCAATTTTGCAAGAAACCATATTCTGAAAGATTAATGAATCCTGATGCTACAACATAGCATTTTCTTAAAAAATAAACATTCTATGACGGTCTAAAATCTCATATTAATTGATCAGTTTATATAACTAATAATGAGGAAGCTTGAAAATGTCTTGCTGGCAAAGATGGTCAACCAGTTTGACCAGCTTGGTTTGTGTTTTGGCAGCTTGGCTGGGGCAAAAAAAAGGCCCAGTGAATCACTTTCTCTGAAACTTCTGGATTCTGTCTTCTAAGTAAACTTATCATGGGAAACATAACACTGGAGAGGAAAGTCAAATCTATTATTAATTATATATAGACGTAGAAGTTACCCGATTTTTTTATTTGCTTGCTCAAACTGGAGAGCAATGGAGCATTTAGTAGGATTTGCTTGTGTAGACACACCAATGTCCCCCCCCCCCCCCCCCCCCCCCCCCCCCCCCATGTACAGACTGCAGAAAATCTTCCCTGCTCAAACTGGTTTACAATATCTGAATTGAGTTGAACAAAAGTATATGTAACTTGCTTTTTAACTTCAGCATTCATCTCTGAAATGAGTGAGAGTCCCTTCCAGTTTAAACACTTACAGCTCGCTCAGTACAGTAAGCTTTATTATTATACATACAGGACACTTTTTCGATGGAATAAAAACGTGTTCTATTCCCTTCCAGCAGGTTTCATTCATTTGGTTGACTAGCATGCAATATTGTTAGCATATCTGTTATCCTACATCTATTACGTTACTCTACCCAATGGAGAATGAGCATTGAATATGGTTTACGATATTGCATGGTTGTCAAGACAGCATGACATACTGTATGTCGGAGACGTAAAACTTCTGTGCTACGGCAGATTTTGAGAGAATTCTGAAAGAGAAAGATGCGTTGAACACCCGAAAGGTATGTGTATGTATAATAATAATTGGCTGGCTTTTTTTCATGGTATGTCTGCTAACTCGTCTTTGACTCGTTCAATATCATGCTAGCTGAATGAAATACATCTGATGTACCACCAAAAATAAGCCAGCCAATATTATTTAAATGTCTAATTCACTTATTTACGGGGGGGGGGACCTCTGAGCATTCTATAGAAGTGAAAATAACTGTTTTGACATCAGGACAACACGGTGGTGGTGGCAGACTTCGGTCTGTCCCGTCTTGTCATGGAGGACAAGGTGAAGCAGCCCCCTCCTGACAAGCCCGCCAATAAGAAGAGGCTATTCCGTCGCATCGACCGCAAAAAGCGCTACACAGTGGTGGGCAACCCGTACTGGATGGCTCCGGAGATGCTGAATGGTGAGAAGGATTTAGCGACACCGTAAAAGTTCAAAGTGGAAATAAGTTTTAGTAGTGTTTTTCAGAAATTCACTAAATGTACACAGTATAAAAACATTCAACATGCATACAACCCATAGACACACATCATATAACAGTACGTCTGAGAAATATAATAGCAAATGCAACACATGAGTCCAACATAACAGGAAGTAATCAGCAGGAAAGAACTGGGACAATTTTGTATATTGTCAGTAAGTATAGATGAGTAATACGTATTATTAAAGGGATACTCTAGTGTTTTTCATCCTGATATCAAACTACTGTATCTGATGTGTGAGATAGAGATCACTACAGTCAAGAATTTCATTGTTTCCCTGAACTGAGATAATCTGTTTTCTCGGAAAGCATGCTTCTTGTAGAAGTTTAAGGGTGGTTGTTTTTACTTGCGTATATGCCAGTGGTGAACCATTACTATTAGAGCTGAGACTTGAGCTCAGCCAAAACTTGGCCAGACACCAAAAAAGCAACAGGGCAAAGGATATTGTAAGGGATTAGCGGCAGGCTGTCAGGTCGCTCCGCTGTGTGTAGTTGTCAATGTTGATTTTCAAAGTAACTAAGTAAATTGCACAGGAAAATGAATACTTAAGTCTGAGTAAAAAAAATACTGTAGCGAGCGTGTAGCATGGAAGAGGAGTCTGGAGACAGAAATCTTAGTTTCTCGGTCGTTCGTCTGTGCTACTTGCTCTCGATAGCACTGGCTTGATTGCTTTATTAGCATTCACGAACACTACTAATGAACGCTACACTGGCTGGAAGGTGACTGCACTGCTGTGCTGACGACGCCGACTCGCAGTTAAGCTCGCGTTGGCTTTCGAGAAGGCCTAGGGCGATTAAATCTTTGGTCCTTCCCACTATAAATCAAAATCTGATTGGTTAATTCATCTGACACTTCCGACATAAACATACACTGCCATGGCCTTCTTTCCCGGCAATGAAGTCCTAACCAATGAGTGAGCCGGCTCTAAACTCTTCTCAGCCTAGAGACAGCAAACAAAAAAAAAAAATCTAATCGGAGAACTCTTTTAATGTTTTCAGGACTGTAACCCTTTCATTTCGGAAGCAAATTTGATAGAAAATGAGGCCGAATTAGAATGAAATTATGGAAAATTAAAGAATGAAAAGTTAAATATAACCTTTGAAATGCTGATGTGTTTGGGCCTTCTCTGAAGGCCGAGAAGGCCCTGATGGTTCCCCTCTGGTATATGCAATAACCACAAAACCTTCCCTCTTCTTCCTTTTTTTTTTTTTTTTGTTATAAAGGCATCTCTGCTGTCTGAAAGTCTAACTAGACAGATTTAGAGCTTAATTTGAGTGAAGGATTGTTCTATTTAAAAAAAAAAAAGCCATTTTATATAAACTTTGGCTGAGTTCATCAGCTGCCCTTAAACTCCCATTGCACCAGTGTTGGAAAGAAACAGGTTTTCTTAGTACAGGAAATCTTGCTTGTGGTAATCCTGTACACACTACAGATATGGGAGATAAGGTTTAAAAACATGAATATTCCTTTAAGTGTTCTGTTCTGCAGTAATCATGAACCTTATAAGCTTGTACATCATAATGATTCCTCCATGTGAGATGGCTCTTCCTTTGTGTTGAACAGGTAAACGCTACGACGAGAAGGTGGACGTTTTCTCGTTCGGCATTGTGCTCTGCGAGGTGTGTCTCACCACAACCTGTCTCACCTTTTTTTTTTTTTTTTTCTTTCCCTCACACTGTCTGCGATTCTGTCATTATCCTGCAAGAGTTTATGCAAAACCTGTGTCGAAACCAAACCTCCAGCTCAACTTGTGTCTGTCTCCGTGAGGCATTTCGTTCATTTTCTGTGCGTTTGTGGCTCTAGATTATCGGGCAGGTGTACGCCGATCCCGAGTGTCTTCCCCGCACACTGGACTTCGGGCTCAACGTGGGCAAGTTTACAGAGAAGTTTCTACCTGAAGACTGTCCTCCTGCTTTCTTCCCATTAGCCGTGGCCTGCTGTGACCTCGCCCCTGACAGCCGGTATGTGTGGGTGTGGGGGGGTTGGGGTCAGAAAGCTAAGGGTGATGGTGTGATATCAATGATATCTGAATAAAAATCTCTGCCTTTTCCCCAACACCCCCATCCTGCCAGTTCTTATTTTGACTAAAGCTGCAATAGAGGTGAAGAGATGTAAACAAGTGATACACAGGGCTGAGTGCCAGCTTGCTCTTTTATTCCTTCCTGCTGAGACTGAAGTCTGAATGCACACTGAATTTCAAATAGCTTTGCAAATCAGTCCTGCAGAGGGGGCTCGGGTGTGTGTGTTTTTTTTTTTTTTTTTTTTAAACTCATTATATAGTCCACATGAGTTATAATACACACTGGGGCATGCTGTTGGAGGAAAATAATCATCACTGTGTGATGTGATGTGGCCCATAGTTGGTCGTTTTTTATTCCTCATACTACAGATTTATGCCAATGATTACAATTTATTTTATTTATTCAAGACCAACTTGCTGTATGTTTTTAACCCTTTGTAGTTACGCTTAGATAAGTGGAACTTTCAGAAGACAAGTTACTTCCTGTGATCACTTCTGTAGTTGCATCTATACACAGTCGTTCCTTCATTAAGTTTATTATACAAAAACTGTCTTGCAGAAAGCTTTAATATATATATATATATATTAGCACTGTCGCCTCACAGCAAGAAGGTTCTGGGTTCAAGCCCAGTGGCCAACGGGGTCCTTTCTGTGTAGTTTGTATGTTCTCCCCGTGTCTGCGTGGGCTTCCTGCGGGTGCTCCGGTTTCTCCCACAGCCCAAAGACATGCGGGTAGGTTAACATGAGAAGCAGCTTTGTGCCCAAAGGGTTGCTGGTTTGATTCCTGGGACCAGCAGGAAAAAAAAGTGAGGGGTGTTGAGTGAATGAACAGCACCTTTTCACCGCGGGTGGTAGTAATGGGCACCTGGACTTGCCCGAAGATTCCCGAAAACGTCTCACCTCTCATCCGAAAGACTTCCTCAGTTCTGTCTGACTAATAGGGAGTCTTCGGGCAAGTCCAGTTGCCCATTTCTACCACCTGCGGTTTGCTATGGCCTGGATGATTGAGAATCTTCACAGACAAGCACCTTTTCACATTTTGAGCAAGGCACCTAGCTCCCGGGTGCTGTAGCATAGCTGCCCACTGCTCTGGGTGTGTGTGTGCGCGCGCACACGCAGAGGAGGAATTTCACTGTGCTTGAGTGTATGTGTGATTTTTAAATGAAGGCTTCTTGTCTGTAAATGATTATATACTCCCTTGTTCAGTCAGTGTAGATTATGGTACAAATCAGCATCATCTGCTGTGAATATAGAAACAATTAATACGTTAGCATAAACCTGTGGGTTGAATTACAGCTGTCGCTGCTGTTAATCAACACCCTCTGACCAACTTCTATTACACAGGTCACAGAACTCTGGTTTCTGATTTACTCGCATTCTTTTACTTTCATCTATATTATATAGACTTTGAGATGGATGGATAGTTTACTCATTGATGGGTTCTTAACATTTTTTCTCGTTGCTTCAGAAATCTGCCTTGTCTTTCATATGTTTAAGGAAAATCAACGATGCCCTGAGCAGCATGGCTGTATTTGAATAAAAGATGCAAAGCACCATTTTAATCTCTCTCTGACGTTTTGCCTCTCCAGACCGGCCTTCCAGAAGCTGGAGGACTGTTTCGAGGCCTTGGCTCTAAACCTCGAGCTCGGGATCCCTCTTCCGGCAGAACTCGATGAGCTGCAGCATAGCCTTTCGAAGCCTAATGGGCTCAAGAGTGACGATCTGTCACCAAAATCCAGCTCTTCTCTGGCGCGCTCCAGCCTGGAGAACAACGCAACGTAGCGGAGGAAGTGAAACTCGTAAAGCTCAAGTTGGCCCTGCACGCAGACTGCATGGGGCAGTGAACAAATTGTGACTGACAAGTTTACACGAATGGATATGCTGGATTCTGTGCACTTGGTGTGTTTTTACAATGCATCCACACTGGGGTGCTTGTGTCGAGTCAGAATATTGAGGGTCGTTTGAGAGCTGATGGATCTTTTGTTGAGATCTATTGAGAGAAGCAGATTTCATGACTCAAGGAGGTTTTCTATTTCTTTTTCTCTCAAGGGTAAGGTGGTTGGTTTTTTTTTTTTGGCATCTCTCTCTCCCTATTTATACCTGGAGTGCTTGTAACTAAAGTCATCATGATGAATCTGTAAAACAAACCCCAATGACATGCAGCTGCTAGGATCAGAATAAAACTCATAAGGGTCTTACTATGGCTTCTGTTGTGCATCTGTGAGCGTGTGTCGATCTTTAATTATTCACTAATATCTTGTCGCAGGAGAGATTGTTAAATCACTTGGACGACTCTGTAGCACGACTTTAGAGGTCCTGATACACAGGCTATTCAAATCAGGTGGTTACTGAATACTGAACTAAAGGCAGCAGTCCAGATGGTGGTGATTACTGAACCCTTCTGCCCCCTGGTGGCTGATGTACATTAACATGTGTATTTTCAGCAGGGCCGAAGACGAATGACCTGGACAAAAAAACATGGATATTCTATTTTTTAAAATAGAGGGAAAAAAATTAGAATGGCCTGCCAGAAGTTTCTTCCCCCCCCCCCCCCCCTTTCCATTTTACTTCCCACTCCTGAGTGATTGACGAGTCTTTATCCTGGACAGGTTGTTACAGATTTTTGTGGGGTTTTTTTTTTCCAAAGCAGCTGCCAGTGCAGTAGCATTGATATTTGTGGAAAAGTACAGAAACTTTAACTGGAGATAATTGTGTTTTTGATAATGATGAATTGTGTCAATTGTATAGAAGTTGTTGTAAATGCGTCCTGTGGGGTAACTGGTTTGCTGACTTTTGCATTTTGTAGAATGTAAAACATTCATTACTTTCCCCTTGCATTGACGTTTAAAAAGGTACTTGATGTGTACATCATAACCACTGATATTTGTATGTCCTGTGTTCCTGACTAATGTTTTCACAAATAAATTAATTACATGTTGCATTTGATGTTCATTTGGTATTAAAACTATTTAATGCATTTTTTTTTTTTTTTTAATTTAAAAAAAAAAAAAGCACGGTGGTGTAGTGGTTAGCACTGTTGCCTCACAGCAAGAAGGTTCTGGGTTTGAACCTGCCGGTGGCCTTTCTTTGTGTGCGTTTCCTCGTTGCACAAGACGGTGCATACTTAATGCTGGTCCCAAGACTGGGGAGGGTTGCGTCAAGAAGGGCAATAAAAAGGAAGGGGTTGAAAAATCAATTGGGGCTTTGCCCTATATTCTTCCCCTGTCACAAACTGTTACCCATGTGACAATTTAAATTGTTTAATTTTTTATTTAACATACTGAAACCAAAACGTGTGCTACTCCTACGATTCAGAATAACAGAGCACAAAACAGCAGCTTAACTTCATTTATTATTTTTCTTCTTCATAGTGAAAACCTGCCAAACATTAAAAATAAGATCTCTTGAAACTATATGCAGGTGTTCTGATGCAATCAAGAAAACAAAGAGAGGAAAAATAATACTACAGACTCCAGGTCATAACAAACAAAAATAACCAAGTGATTTGATTCCCCAGGGAATGTTAAACAATCCAGGATGGGATATGGGTTTTTTTGGGGGGGAATCAAGACTTCCGACCCCCCCCAATTATGGATTTCCTCAAATAATTGGGTGACATGGCTAGCTTTCATCAAATGCACTTGTTTTCTGACTGGATATTCCATGTGGACGTTCCTCTCTCTTCATGTTTCTTTGATAATCAAAATCTTCCCTGCACAAAGCCACACAAAAGAAAACCAACTCTCTCCAAACCATTTCAATCGTGTCCCAAGCCTGATCTCTCTCTAAAGTCTGGAACATTATGAAACATGGCCATGAACTGCCTTTCATACAAAATTCCTGATGCAATTCTTACAGATGGCACGATGAATTATTTTTTTTTTCCCCTCTCTTCTTTGGATGAATGAAAATGCTCTCTGCAATCAGATTGCTACCTTTGGGATCCTGAAGCTTTATGGCCAGAAAAGTGTACAAAACCCATCAGATGATCAGAGTCCCACTGGTGGAGCCAGAAACAAAGGAGGCGACATGTTGAATAGAAATCTATGGGGAAAGTCTATACCGCCAAAGATGGTGGTTGTATGCGTACATCCCGCCCCCTCTTCAAGAAGCCAATTGTGTTGTTGCACTGATATAAGTACACAATTGTATATGTGTAGTAGAACTAGAACCTGTGGGGGTGCTTTTTAAACCTTATTTTGGGACAAAGTCACCAAACCTTTTAAGCATTTTTTTTTTATCAGATTTAGTTTGTGATTCGATAGATACAATTTTTGTGGCCACAGAACATGCAGTTATGGCCCTCTCCCCATTCATTTAGATAGGTCCTGGGTCTTGTAGCCCAAAATACTGTAACTGCCCAGATATGTTACTAAGATGGCTGCCGAGTGATGAGACCTGCCCATACGGACTTTGATGTAGTTTGTCTGGGACAAAAACCTGGAAGATGGCAAACTTCCCAAGTTTACAGACCTCCAATCAGTGTAGTTACACTGTCAGAAATAGGGGTACAGTAGGAGTCCATTTCAGTCCCCCATGGTACAGTCGACACCTAATGTACATCTTCGGGCTCATTATTGGACCTCAAGGTAACTGTGTGTACCTTCTTAGGGCCAAAAAGGTACACGTGTTCCCAAGCAGTATATAGAGTACAAATAAGTACCTTTAGAGCTAGGGTACTTTCTGAGAGTTTACTATTACATTATAAGCATTTAGCAGACACTGTTATCCAGAGTGATGTACAACATACATACCCAGAGCAGTTTGGGGTTCAGTGCCTTGCTCAAGGACACTTCAGCCATTCCTGCAGGTCCAGGGAATCAAACCAGCAACCTTTTTGTCTCAAAGCTGCTTCTCTAACCGTTAGGCCATCAGAAGTCCGCAAAAATTAAATTCAGTAGTTTGTCCTTTGCAAAAGCAGACATTACAGAATCTCAAATGGAATTTAAGATAAAGAACAAATCAGATTTAATTTGCTGCATGAAATGCTTTTGTTGCCGTTCTAAGTCATTTAACACCTCGTGTCTTCTCAAGGACGGTCAAAACTCTAACAGCACCTGATCCACAACATGCTTCTAGGCTTCACTGATCTTTTTGTTGTGTTTAGCTTCCTTAGGAATGCATTTCTATACACATCAAATAGCAACTTTAAAAAAAGTGAGTTAATATTTAATGCACTAAGGCAATGCGTGTGGAAACCTGGACACTTTTCTGTAATAAACGGAGTGCAGCTTTCTGAGAAGGACCCGTCAGTCAAAGCTGATGAATACACAGCCACTTTGCTAATCGACCTAAAGCTACTCTAATACAGAGTGCTACAACTCCAGGGACACATTGTAATGCTAAATGTTATGGGGGGGGTGATTGCTTGTGCTTGCTCGGTCCTTTTCCTCCAATTAACATTCTTCATGATCATAAGAAAACTGAAAAAGAACACAATTTCCCCTGAGCACTTCAATTAAACCCCGTTATTAATCCCATATCGTGTGCATAAGGCTTGTTCACGGACACCGTGCTATAAACCAGCATGCAGGCTGGTGAAAAACCGTGACTGCATAGGTGACTCTAGTACTCTAAAAGAACATACTCGAAGGGTTTAAATGTCATTCAGCTTGACAAAATCCTGACATGCACTTTTATACAAAACTCCTCCCCCAGTCCTTGCATCCTGAATTGTCTGATGTGTCTTGGTGCATCCTCCACTCCTCAACATGGCTGCCGTTGAAGAGACAAGGATGCTAGGAGACCGTGAAGAGCTTTCCCTTCTCCTGAAAAGCAGGCGACAGACAGAGAGGGTGTGTGGGGTGGTGTTGATCCTCTGCGACCGTCCAGGATCTGTCAAGCTCCAGGTGTGCCCGCAGAGTCGATGAGGGGGTCGCTGCCCTCGATGGCGTCCTGCAAAGGCGCTTGTTCGGCGGGCTCAGCCGCCACCACGATGGTGTTCTCATCCACCAGCTCGCACGTGGGGTTAGCGAATGCAGAGAGGGGAAGCGTGATGCGGTGCATCTCTCGCTCATGCACACGCTGCTCATGCTGCTTCTTCAGGTCATGACCCCTGTGAATGACAGAACAGGATGAGCTCAGGTCAGACAGTGGCATTTCATCTTCAGAATGATGTCAGAAATATTTTTTTAAAAATAGCGTTCTTATTAACCACTCCCTTCCATGAATAACGTGCGTGAGCAAAGTATATTAGTTTTTTTTTTTTTAACAAATGCACATTTTAGGAGATTTGGTTTAAATTTGTAGCTACTTTTAATGCTCTTATTTTAAAGGAGCAGTAGGTGATTTTTAGATGAGGTCAACTGCAACAACAAAACATGACAAGCCTTCAACTTCCCAACCTCCACATTTGTCTCTCAATGTCTTTAGGAAAGGGGTGGAGCTTAGCTCATTTCCAGCCCAGAAAAAAAAAAAAAGTGCCTCAAATGAAGAAACTAGCCCAATCTATTGCATGGTAATATTATAATTCATGCTTAAGTTATCTTTAAAAGTATTGTCATCATTATTGTAAGTCCAGACACACTTAAATTTTTTTACAAAGTGCACCTTTAATAATAGAGTAACATATTCCAGTTATTCAAATGGGTCTTGACATACAAGTCCTATTTTCTTCAAAATTTCAGAATGTGTATTGCTAATAATAATAATAATAATAATAATAATCCATTAAACTCTTCTCACTCCAAGACCAAGATTATATTTTAGAGCATGTCTTAAGAAGGCGTCGTATTTAGGGAGCTGCAGGATAAGAGTGGAACTCGTGTGCAGCCGAGGGCGTGTACTTTTAGTCTGGGTCATTAATCAGTGATGGGACGGAGCGTGGCTGGACCAGGCCAGGAAAAAAGAAAAACATCTTTCACCAGAGGCAGTCAGCGAGGAGGATGATTGAGTGTGTACAAACTACCGTTCATGGCTTGCCATTTGGACTGCAGCCGTCTTCTGCTTCCCTCTCTTCAATCTTTCTTGTTTTCTCATCACCTTCTCAGCCAAACCGTTAATTAGTGCACATCCAGCAATAGCTAATTCTAAAGTATTGTATAATAACAAGCTCGCTATTAGGCCATGATAGGCTATTATATTGCATACAGCACCAGGCAAGGTTTGTTAGTAGGCTCACTAGGACACTAACATGCTATGCTAACTAATATACTGTTGAAACGAGAGCTTGAAAGTTATACAGTACATTTCCAACAACAAGAATTTTATTTTGCACAACAGAAACACGATTTACAGTAGAGATATAAAAACATGGTGATTATGAAAAATAAAAAAAATATATATTGTATTGAAGTTTTGTGCCTCGGGGCCAAGTGAACTGAAAGTTGTCTGTGGTTGGTAGAAGAGAGCAACTGGACTTGCTTAAAAAGTCTTGAAGACGTTTCGCCTCTCGTCCGAAAGGCATCATCAGTTCTGTCTGTCTAATAGGGAGTATCAAGTATTTATCCTCTCATGGATCATCATAGAATCCGAATCAGAATGCTGATGGCTGCATTGAAGGTGGCTGATAGATGTCATAGACCCCCACCTCTGTTCAGTGATGGTCGTTCCAGGTTGACAAAAATGAACGATCCTCTCTGGCTAAGATGTCTGCCAGTTTTCTGGAAGTCCTCTCATACTCCCGCACTAGTTTCTACGCACTTTGGGATGAGTTCCCTTCGACTAGTGCGGGAGTATGAGAGGACTTCCAGAAAACTGGCAGACATCTTAGCCAGAGAGGATCGTTCATTTTTGTCAACCTGGAACGACCATCACTGAACAGAGGTGGGTGTCTATGACATCTATCAGCCACCTACAATGCAGCCATCAGCATTCTGATTCGGATTCTATGATGATCCATGAGAGGATAAATACTTGATACTCCCTATTAGACAGACAGAACTGAGGATGCCTTTCGGACGAGAGGCGAAACGTCTTCAAGACTTTTCAAGCAAGTCCAGTTGCTCTCTTCTACCAAGCACAGATTACTATGTACCTGGATGACTGAGTATCTTCACAGATAAACTGAAAGTTGTCTAGTTAAGCCCTAGTTATTTTTTGCTAAGAAATATAAAAAGGAGACTATAATGATTTTAACAAAAGCCAGAATTTTGAATTTATGCAAAAGTTCATTTTGAATAATTAAGATTTAATTTTTAATTTGTTCTCTTAAAAGATAAGTTTAGGTCATAAAAAGAATTTTCCCTGACACCCAATTATTTTTGTTTAGTGGACCGAAAGCTACTGAATTTGAATAGCAGACTAAAATAGAACAATTAATGAACTTAGGCCCACATGGCCCTAAATTCTCTGCTATTTTTTCCTGCTTCACCATGACCCAATTCAAGATACTACATCATGCATCACGCGGTGGGCTTTCCCCATTTGCACAAGGCATTGTGGGATACAAATTTGAAACGGGAGAGGAAAATGGAGGACATGAGTGAGAGTGCGAATGAAACGTGAAAGACCAGCTACTGTAACGGAAAGCGAGAAAAGACGTTATGTTATATACGAAGGAAAGGAAATGCAGGACCAAACTAATAAATATCGGCAGTCAGCGAGCACCTCGGTGTGATCAGCTCTTTGTTTAGCGACAGAATGATGGAACTGTCAGTGCACGGTCAAAGGTAAACCTGTAAATGGCAGTAATGCAACACTGTGGATGCCAACTGCTGTAAAACCCAAAAGAAGAAGAAGAAGCAGGTGAACCTGTGTATGCACACATGGACTTCCTGTCTGTTTGACTGTGCAAAGCGAGCGATTTCATGCACATTACTTGCTTTAATCCCCTCAAATTAAATAACTTCCCAGCCAACTGTTTGTTTGTTTTTTTGAGATATTACAGAAATAAACATCACAATGACCAAATTTCAGAGGGAACTAAATTTCACCGATTTTATGAAATCGAAAGGCTGTTTAACTTTAAACGGAAAAAAAAAAGTGGATTGAAAACCTGAGTGGATGAAAAAGTACATTAAATTTTTATATACTAATGGATTCAGAATTTAGTCATTTATAGAAATATAATTTTTTTAAATGACAAATTATAGATACTGCATTTGGCCTTCGTGGTTTCGTAATAAACAGTATAGATAGAATTAATATTATGTAATCTTAGCGGATTTTAGAAATGACTCGATTAAGAGAGACATTTCACTCATTTCTGCTTAAATTTACATTCCCAATCTTACCTGTACAGAAAAAGAAAAAACATTATTCACCCAACTTCCTGATTCCTTTTACTCACCTTCCATAGACAAAAAACACAACATCATTTCACAACACTCCCCACAACATAAACGAACGATTAACTGACAGATTACTCTGGAGCAGCCAAGAAGACTCCACACTAATTACACTCAACCAGTTCTACCGAATGACTTCCAGCATGTGCTGTCTTGCTTTGTTTCTTCAAACCCTCGTTCTTACAAGCCATGCTTTGTCTGTGTCCTTGTTCTGATTTCACGCTCTGCTCTCTTCTGTACTGGCCCTAATTCTCTGTGCTGCTTTGTGGTGGTGTGTTTGTTCCCGTGTGAGCATACTAACCGCTTGTAGAAGTAGCCCAGTGTAATTCCCACTCCCAGTATGATAATGATGGCCATCATGATGATGGCTAGGACATAACCTGAAAAAGAACACATCAGCACATTATTAACACTGGGCTCTGGGGAAAGCTGAACAGAGCGGGTCATCTATCCGAGCATTTGCAAACTGCATGAGAAAACTAAACCCAGCTGTATTCTGCTGCAATGGAAACTTCCAGATCAGAGCCGAGCTGCTCAAGCATAAGAGAGGAGTTTGAGGGTTTACATTTACAAACAGTAATCCAAAGCACAAGACTTACCCGTAGTGCCTAGGTCTTTCTTCCTCTTGGGTCCCGTCCTGACCCGCTGACTGACCCCCACCACGGGCTGCACGGCGGCGCCTTCTACTGCCTTCACCTGCTCAGTCGTTGCGTGCTGTTCTCCAGAGGGGCTTCTGACGCAGGTTCCTGCTCCTGTGCAGTTTTCATCTGTGGGTTACAAGGTCATTTGGCTGAATGCACATTCAGACAGGATTAAAGGTGTAAAGTGAGTTTCAGCCCCCCCCATTAGCATACAGCAGGGGCATTCAACTAAAACTTGTAGAGATCCAGCTACATACAATTCCTTGCATACAAAGGTTCCGATAAGCAACTACTACTAATTATTATTATTATTGTTTATTAACTCATCCGTCCGACAGGCGATGAGCTTATGCCATCATGTGTTGTCCATCGTCATCCATATTTCATGAAAATCGCTTCTTCTCCTTCAATTCACCCTTTTTTCCCCCCTCTTTTTGGCAGAAAGGTAGGTCTGCCTGGGGTGCATACATGTCGCTTCTACCCAAATTTGCATAATTGCAATTAATAATGAAGATATGGAGTAATTAAGCCCTAACGAGCAGTTTCCACACAAATCGCTTCTTCGCCCTCAATTCTTCACTGATTTTGATTCTTTCTGGCATGAAGGTAGGGGTACCTAGGGTGCATATAACTTCTACCCAGATTTGCTTAATTGCAATTATTAATGAAGTTATGGACTAATTAAGCCTTAATGAGTAGTTCAACAAAAATCGCTTCTTCCTGGTCAATTCCTCGCTGTTTTGGATTCTTTCTGGAAAACAGGTCGGTATTCCTAGGGTGGAGATCTTGTAACATTTATTGTGCAAGATGGCCCACTTTAGATCGTTCCTTCTGGACTAGACGGGGCCAGAGTGAGCTACGCAGTCATTGACAGCATTATCCAAAACAAAATTTGGCTCTTACAATGCTAAAAAGATAAAGAGAATATGTTCATGGCTATAAAGAAGACAGTTTAAATGGTTGTTTTGTTTCCTAGTAGCATTTCACCTTACTATCATCACTGCTTTTAATTAGCCATCGGGCGGCACGGTGGCGTAGTGGTTAGCACCGTCACCTCACGGCAAGAAAGTTCTGGGTTCGAACCCAGCGGCCGACGAAAGCCTTTCTGTGTGGAGTTTGCACGTTCTCCCTGTGTCTGCGTGGGTTTCCTCCCACAGTCCAAAGATATGCGGGTTAGGTTAACTGAAGTTGTGTAAATTGAGGAGTGATTTCCGGAGAGGACATTTTTGACGGATAAAGGACCCTGTCAGAGGCGCTTAGTTTACAAAAAAGTAACTTCCACTTAAATATATGCTATTGTGAACGAAAGTACAGTATACGTCCCAAAGTAAAACTTTAGTGCTTAAAAATGCGATTCTGAATTTAACCAGTAAAATCTAAGTGTAAGAATTAAATGAAATGACCACAAGGTCAAAACTGAGCCCAGATTTGACTCTTAAACATGTTTATAAAAACTTATAAAAAGGGACATGACTGCTGTAGATAGAGCTGGTGTGTCCCTGTAAAATAAAAAAGAAACTCCAGCATTTATACACTAGACTTAGCTGGTGTTATTCAAAAAGACAGCCGAACACGTTATTTAAGCCACTTGTCTTTACAATATAAAAAGTAAAGAGCTCTCCTACAATTCCCTACATTTCTAGTGTGCACTAAGCTCCGTTACCGTGCTGTTTTTCGTCATGACCTTGACCCAAGAAACAAATGGTCCAAATATGCCATATCATCAACCAACCATTATACCAGTGTGTTCATTCTTACAAATCACACCATGTCTAAAAATACAACTACAACGTTATATTGTCTATTATGTAGCACTTCCTGCGTGTTTGTGTTCATTATTGGTCTTGGGTTGTGTCTTGTCTGGTCACAGAGACAAAGCTTAGATTGAATTTTTACTGATTATGCAGCTTTAACATGACAACAGCTGCGATAAGCCTCCATTAGGAGACAGCTTGAGCAAACACTGAGATCTTTCACATATATTTACCTTCGAGCCATTTGTTAGAGGAAACAGACCTTAAAAAAAAAAAAAACAGCACTATGCTTGACGTTTTAATGGGTTCATGCAAGGGAGAAATTTGAGCTGAGAACAACAACTCTGCTCATCTTCCCTTCGCCTGTCTACTGAGGGGTGTTTAACAAAAAATATATTTCACCTCACCCAAGCGCAACCCCCATTTAAATAAAAAAAAAATAAAAAACCACAAACCTTGTTTACCAACGGCCAGGTTTGAAGAAGTGACAAACCAATCAGGTTCTGTTACTGTGGGAAGCGTTTCATTTTCATCCAATCACAATCCAAGACTTCTTCCTTGACTACAGCTGCTTGACAAGTTTCCTCAAGTTCTCCTTTTCACGCACTCGCAGAAAGTATTACGACACTTTCAGGAAACTATACGGCCCGCTAATTTTAATAAGCTTGAAGGAGGAGGTCATTAAATCCCTTCTCTGCCTTTGCTTAGACGGATTAATCCTCCATCGCAGACTTGTTTAGTAAACCCTGCAGCACTGGCTCTACACGATGGCCAAACATGGGACGGAGAGAGAATGTGATTTACTGAGCCAACAAAATTTACAGTCGGCACAATCAAACCTCCGTGAGGAAAGCGTTCACTCACTGGGGAAAATTGTTTGCGCTGTATTCAGAAGCATAAAGAGAGCAAGACAGACGGACAGACATTCCACAGGCTAGTGCATATGGTGTGATGTTCCTGAGAGCTATTTTGCTAAAAACGAGGGCGTTACCTCACCAGGCTCCTTTCTGCTTTTAGTTGAAGTTGAGAAGAGAAAAGAGACGAAAAAAAAAAACCACACTACCCACCACAGATTGTACTGTGACTGAAAACCCAGAAACCACAGAGTCCTCCACCCTTAGTCTTTTTTTTTTCTTCCTGTAATTGTAAAGCGACCTTGGGTGTGAGAAAGACACGATATAAAATTATTATTATATTATTTCGCCTAGTGGAAAATGTAAAGTCGTGCCTTTACCTCTGACTGTTACAAAAGTATTAGCACTGGAGACTCCTTCCATTAATGCTAAATAAACTACTACAAGAAAGAAAAAAAGTGCCAATAATCATCAATTGTTGTTAAATAGCAGCATTCATTACTTCATCTCATCTCATCTCATTATCTCTAGCCGCTTTATCCTGTTTTACAGGGTCGCAGGCAAGCTGGAGCCTATCCCAGCTGACTACGGGCGAAAGGCGGGGTACACCCTGGACAAGTCGCCAGGTGATCACAGGGCTGACACATAGACACAGACAACCATTCACACTCACATTCACACCTACGGTCAATTTAGAGTCACCAGTTAACCTAACCTGCATGTCTTTGGACTGTGGGGGAAACCGGAGCACCCGGAGGAAACCCACGCGGACACGGGGAGAACATGCAAACTCCGCACAGAAAGGCCCTCGCCGGCCACGGGGCTCGAACCCGGACCTTCTTGCTGTGAGGCGACAGCGCTAACCACTACACCACCGTGCCGCCACGCATTCATTACTTGTCTTTGATAATGAGAAATGTTCACCATACATGTCCATACTGTTACCATGGAAACGATAGCAAAATTAGACTGAGTGCATTAATATAAACATAGGATTTGTTTTACAGCTGGAACTACTTTAATATAAAATCATCGTCTGATCAATTCAGCAGAACTGTAGTAAGAAGAAAATATAAAAGCAGTGTCTGTCAGAATAACTCGTTTGTGGATGCTGCTTCCTGAAATAGATGCAATATTTTCATTGAAAGCAATATCATAGCAGGGTTTGAACTGTAAATTCATCTTTGTGGGGGTCTCTTTAAAAAAAAAAAGGAACGGAGCGTGGATGCGATGAGTAAATATATAAATAAATATCCTAACAGGTGTGCTTTCCGTGAGTGAGAGGCTATGTGGTTCATTAGGCTATACGTGCATACACACGGAGTAGTCTTTTTTTTTTTTTTATACTGTTGAACATATTGTTTTCGCCATTTTCCTATAGCCTACACTTTAACAACAGTGTATTTCTAAAACTGATCCACTTTCTTACAGTCCACAAGAGTAACAGATACAAAGTGAAAAACTGTTGAAATGGATGTGATTTTAAGTACCGTACAAATTTTCACATCCTGTGCAGCAATGTTTGTACACAGTGGTAACTGTAATAACTGAAGCAGTGATGAGCCTTGTGGTTTTCCGGAGAGGATGCTTTTGAACAGACACACAGTTAAACCACGTGAAGCTCCGCCACAAAAAAAAAGAAAAAAGAAAAAAAAAAAAAGGTGTCTCTTATCTGTTTCAAGTCTTATTTGTGTTTTTTTTACTGTGCAACAAGAGTATTCTGCTTCAAAAGAGACAAAGATTTTCTTTAAAGGTCTCATTGCATCGTTTTTTCATTAATTGTGCGGTGATCTCTAGTATGAATGAATGCCCTGTGAGCCGGTTTTGGTGAAAAAAAAAATGCTGTGGTTCTCCTGTTTCAGGCTGTTCTAGTTTGGTGGAGGAGTGGGTAACAGCAATCAGTGGCTAACAGCAATCAGTAAACGTGTTACCTCTGATTGGCTAACAGCACTGTGACGCTACCTCCAGTGGGTCAGAACAAGCGGGTGTGGGTGTCTTTGTAAAAACTGTTTTGATTGGCTATTATGGTCTCGATATCTATGTTTTGACCAATAACAAATGTACAGTGGGGCAAAAAAGTATTTAATCAGTCACCAATTGTGCAAGTTCTCCCACTTAAAAAGATGAGAGAGGCCTGTAATTTTCATCATACGTATACCTCAACTATGAGAGACAAAATGAGAAAAAAAAAATCCAAATCATGGTGGAAAATAAGCATTTGGTCAATAACAAAAGTTCATCTCAATACTTTGTTATATACCCTTTGTTGGCAATGACAGAGGTCAAACATTTTCTGCAAGTCTTCACAAGGTTTTCACACACTGTTGCTGGTATTTTGGCCCATTCCTCCATGCAGATCTCCTCTAGAGCAGTGATGTTTTGGGGCTGTCGCTGGGCAACACGGACTTTCAACTCCCTCCAAAGATTTTCTATGGGGTTGAGATCTGGAGACTAGCTAGGCCACTCCAGGACCTTGAAATGCTTCTTACGAAGCCACTCCTTCGTTGCCCGGGCGGTGTGTTTGGGATCATTGTCATGCTGAAAGACCCAGCCACGTTTCATCTTCAAATGCCCTTGCTGATGGAAGGAGGTTTTCACTCAAAATCTCACGATACATGGCCCCATTCATTCTTTCCTTTACATGGATCAGTCGTCCTGGTCCCTTTGCAGAAAAACAGCCCCAAAGCATGATGTTTCCACCCCCATGCTTCACAGTAGATATGGTGTTCTTTGGATGCAACTCAGCATTCTTTCTCCTCCAAACACGACAAGTTGAGTTTTTACCAAAAAGTTCTATTTTGGTTTCATATGACATTCTCCCAATCCTCTTCTGGATCATCCAAATGCTCTCTAGCAAACTTCAGACGGGCCTGGACATGTACTGGCTTAAGCAGGGGGACACGTCTGGCACTGCAGGATTTGAGTCCCTGGCGGCGTAGTGTGTTACTGATGGTAGCCTTTGTTACTTTGGTCCCAGCTCTCTGCAGGTCATTCACTAGGTCCCCCCCGTGTGGTTCTGGAATTTTTGCTCACCGTTCTTGTTATCATTTTGACCCCACAGGGTGAGATCTTGCGTGGAGCCCCAGATCGAGGGAGGTCATCAGTGGTCTTGTATGTCTTCCATTTTCTAATAATTGCTGCCACAGTTGATTTCTTCACACCACGCTGCTTACCTATTGCAGATTCAGTCTTCCCAGCCTGGTGCAGGTCTACAATTTTGTTTCTGGCATCCTTTGACAGCTCTTTGGTCTTGGCCATAGTGGAGTTTGGAGTGTGACTGTTTGAGGTTGTGGACAGGTGTCTTTTATACTGATAAGTTCAAACAGGTGCCATTAATACAGGTAACGAGTGGAGGACAGAGGAGCCTCTTAAAGAAGTTGTTAGAGGTCTGTGAGAGCCAGAAATCTTGCTTGTTTGTAGGTGACCAAATACTTATTTTACCAAGGAATTTACCAATTAATTCATTAAAAATCCTACAATGTGATTTCCTGGATTCTTTCCCCCCATTCTGTCTCTCATAGTTGAGGTATACTTATGATGAAAATTACAAGCCTCTCTCATCTTTTTAAGTGGGACAACTTGCACAATTGGTGGCTGACTAAATACTTTTTTGCCCCACTATAGATAACACGAATTTTACATGACATTCAACGAGATTTAAACGAGACTAAAGATGGCGACTTACAAATAATGTGTAAACATTGTTGGAGTTAATAAAGTTTGAACAGCATGAAGGAACATACCCCAACCCCCCGAAATTAATAAAAAAAATTCTCAACAGATTTGGCATAATATAAAAAGGTTGTTTTTTACTCAGAACTAGATCGAACTTGACGCCAACGGCGTCGATGGGGATGCCTCCGCCCGGTAGACTACACGCCTTATTAAGTTGTGATTTGGGGATGGACATTTGACCTCACAGTAATCTTGACCTGGTGAAATTACTTGTATCAGCCTTGGAGACATTGTGTTCACCACCGGCGCTTTAAGGGGGGGGGGGGCTTCGGGGGGCTCAAGCCCCTGGGCCACAGCCAATCAGGGGCCTCGTAAAGGGGCCTTGTAATATTAATAAAATAATAAACTGTCGGAATCGTGGGCCTACATTAATGTACGGATATAAATAAGGTTAGAAATAAATGAGCGCACAGTAGCCTGCTGTAAGAGACATGGTGGATGTGGTTCGCGAATCGAACACCCACAGCTGCACCAGAATAAAATGTAACAAAATGTAACGTCACACACGAAAGCACGCCAAAGACTGCAGACTACAGAGACACAAATTTAGAGGCTTTGAAAGATGAAGCGTTCACATGTTAGCGGGGCGCATAAAAGGAAGAAAAAAAAAAAAGAGAGAGATGCAGGTAATGATAGAATCGTTGCCTAAAGTCACAGACTTTTTTAAGGTAAGGATCACCAATCTGTTCAGAATATCAGCTACTTATCAGTTATCAGCCGTACCAGCAGCTAGGCTATGTGAAGCTAGGCTAGATATGCTATGAGGTAATGGATAGCATATTATTACATTAAGGTACTGTTTTTTACGTTTGTGAAGGTGGAGGAGAACCAAGTCAGCGAGGCAGATGAGACAAACTGGAACTGTGCTGAGGAAGAGGAGGGTGTCAACTGCTCAAATGAAACCGTGAGGAGGAGGGATGACGGGCAGGACGAGGGGCTAGCTGAGGGTAATAGCATATTTCCATGGGGATAATAAAATGTCTAAAACGGCATCTACTGAAGAAATTGATGAAAAGATTGTAGCCTATAATTTTCACAGTTCGGGCAGCAGACAGCGTAAGCATACTGAGGGGAATAGCAATACAAAGCTAGCGCAGATCCACATTTCTCGCTAGCTGTGTTGGGTGTGTTGTTAACCCGTGTGGATTTAAGTGAAATACTTGAGAAGTTCTGTGGTCAAGACAACGTTTTAAGGTAAGGACACTTGATTATTAATGTTTGCCCGCCGTGGCTTGTTGTTGACGAAAGGCCCACATGATTTTGCCTTATGCAGCTACTGCTAGCGTCATGCTTTGAACTAGGTTAAGCTCATTTGCGCTAAAGGATGGGTTTATTGAAGGACTTTGATGTAGCTAGTTTCTTTTTAAAAAATCGTATGCTCAAAACAGTATGCGCGTGTTCATCATGTTTAACTTTTTTCTTGATGGAGTGCGTGAAATATTGTTGAGTGGTATTTCGATGCAGTCATGTCAAAAAGGCAGTTGAATGCACGGTCTTATTCAAGGAGAAGGAAGACTTGCATGATGCTTGAACATAGATCGGTAAAATAGACCCTAGTAGGACTTGGTTTCGTGTATTTCGGTCTGTAGAGTTAGGAGTTTGGCCGCTGTCCATGGTGTTTACGTTTCATGTGGCCGCTGAGCCAAGTACCTTGACTTGCAGTGAATGTTTGTTTTCATGCCGCCGAGCTATTTTTATGTATTTTATTTTTTAAAAGGACTTGTCTGTAGGTGTGTGTGTTTTATGTTTACAACACATACATTATAACGCACGCGCGCTTGTGTGGTTATCTCTGGCCATGCCCCTGCATGAAAGTTACGCAGTATCACTGTCCTGTCCGTGGTAATAATCAGAACCGGCTCTGTAATGATAACGCGCGCGTTCTTCTCTCCCTCTGTGGTCGGATGTGTTGAGCGATGTGAGCGTGGGCCTTGCGCAGCTACGCTGAGCCAAACGTAACCTATCGTAGGCTTCTAGGCTAATTACGCGCTTACACTGTAAATGCTTGACACGTATTGCAAATAAAATGTGTTTTCCTGGCCAACGGTAAGGGTAGGGTTGACAGGTAGCCTATGGGGGGCCTCAAAAAACCCAGTAGCCTCTGGGCCACGGGTGTTGATAAAGTGCCCCTGGTGTTCACAAGGTTTTCGGACAGACATTTGACCTCACAGTGACCTTGACCTTAGACCTCTTGATCTCAAAATCTAAATCAGTTTATCTTTGTCCCCAAATGCACAAATGGTGAAAGTCTGGTGAAATTCCTTTCATTCGCCTTGGAGATATTGTGTTCACAAGGTTTTGGGACGGGCGCACGCACGCACGGACAACCCGAAAACATAATGCCTCCTGCACCTTACGGTCGTGGAGGCATAAAAAGCGGAAATCCACCAAAAAGCAGAAAACTCTCATCCCTGCCTAGCTTGTGACCATGTCATGCATGCTAACGTGGAGAATATGAACATGCTATTTTGTAACAAAAACCTTCGAACAATAAGTTCATGTTTTACTTACAGCTTGTGAGCTGGTGGTCGATCGTCTTGACGGTACAGATCCAGGGATTAAAAACAACCTCGAAGCAAAACCACTACTGAAGGCACCGAAGTTTGAAAAGTCACTGTGGTTGAAATGATCAGAACACAGTGCTAACGTTGCATTATACTTCGCTGGTGGTGTTCCAAAAATAAATTACAACCATTTCTTCTTCACCTCTTCCATCTTGGGCAAGAAATGCAACGTTGATGTCTTACTCCCACAAATAACACAGGCACGGACTTGTTCAGCCATGTTTTCAACTTGCTGTTAGGTCCTCTTCGTTAGCTACTGACGAGATGGGCTCTGCTATCTCTCCTCGCGCTTAAATCCGAACTTTCTTCCCGTGGGCGGTCGCAAGCCAAGGTGGGCGAGGCCATGAATACTAATTTTCAAAGTGACGCAAGTTCGTACGGCTTTTTCAGATCCGCTCGTTTCATTCATCTCATTATCTCTAGCCGCTTTATCCTTCTACAGGGTCGCAGGCAAGCTGGAGCCTATCCCAGCTGACTACGGGCGAAAGGCGGGGTACACCCTGGACAAGTCGTCAGGTCATCACAGGGCTGACACAGACACAGACAACCATTCACACTCACATTTACACCTACGGTCAATTTAGAGTCACCAGTTAACCTAACCTGCATGTCTTTGGACTGTGGGGGAAACCGGAGCACCCGGAGGAAACCCACGCGGACATGGGGAGAACATGCAAACTCCACACAGAAAGGCCCTCGCCAGCCCTGGGGCTCGAACCCAGGACCTTCTTGCTGTGAGGCGACAGCGCTAACCACTACACCACCGTGCCGCCAGATCCGCTCGTTTTTCCGACTATTTTCTTTCATAAGCTAATACAGGGAATGGGAGTAGAATTACATTTTCACATGCAGCATGCATATGCAACTTGGAGTGAACTATGGTATTTCAAAAAGAGCCAGTATTAAATGTTTTTGGTGGAAGGGCACCTTTAAAAAAAATCATTTATAACCTCATCATACGGTGAGTGATTTCCGGAGAGGACATTTTTGACGGATAAAGGATCCTGTCAGAGGCGCTTAGTTTACAAAAAAATGTAACTTCCGCTTAAATATCTTTCTACTGTGAATGAAAGTACAGTATACGTCCCAAAGTAAAGCCTAGTTAGTGCTTAAAAATGCGAGTCTGGATTTAACCAGTAAAATCTAAGTGTAAGAATTAAATGAAATGACCACAAGGTCAAAACTGAGTCTGCATTCTACTAGTAGAAAGTAAAAGCCACTGTCTCATCATCATGCAGACAAAATAGACCAAAGTAGTCTGTTTCCAGCAGGTTGCTGTTGTGATCTTTTTCTTGAAAACTTACCCAACGAATTAAACCACGGTCAACTGGTTCTTCGACTGAAAGGATTAATGTGCATGTATGTATCTGTTAACATTTGCGAGCTCTCATCTCAAAAGGATAGTTTGTGCGCATAGTGGTGTGGTTTTGCTGCATTCACCAGAGTATATACACCTAGCTGTAATGCGTTCTTTTGGAAAACATGTTTATTCTTCTTACTATTTAAGGCTAGTTGTCTATCTTTAATGTAAATATTACTCAGTATACTGAAGAAAATTAGCTTTATTTGTGATTAAAATATAATGATGCTGCATTTTTGGAGACCCCCATAGATGTATGATTTTACTGGGAGCCAGTCCTCACTCTATGGGAGCTCAGGTCCCGCTGGCTCCCACATAATTCGAACCATGTCTTAATTTATGTCTTAAAAAAGCCCTGATCTCTATAAATGGCACTGACTGCAGATCTGTTTTCATGTTAGTACTGTAGACCAGTTATGAGCAGGTTTAATAAGATGGCTACCTTGGCATGCCTCGATAGCGCAGTCTTCTCTCTGGAGTTGTCCATCTGCTCCGGAAACATAGCACCAGGGCTTATCCGAGTCATCAGGATTACGGCAATAGTTATGGTCCCCGACACCTGTAGAGAAATACAACACGTTAACCGATAGAGATTTAAAGCTCAGGTAGGTTTTTAACAGAACTTGCCTCTCTGAGCCCAATAAACAGCATACAATGTGAGAGAGTGACAAAGTTTTTATTTATGGTTATATAAAAGTCATGTCCAAAAGGAAAGGGGAGAAATCCAGGGCACAAGTCCTAAAATGGGAATTACAGTGTCCAAGCGTTGTCTCATGGCTGATTCTACTACATAATGAAACAAGGCATTGAACAAACATATGCTGTTCTTGCTCAGTACGTCTTTCTACTGTATTTCTCCCCCTGCGTGTGCGTCCAAGGAAAATGCCATCTTATAAAAAGCTTCTTTATGCAAATAAACTTGAATGTGGTTGATCAGTGAAAACACTACAGTGCCTGATGTTTCAAGGTAGCTTTTTTTTTTTTTTTAAATCCTGAACTAAGTCAACAAATGCTGGCTTCATGTGCTTTCAGAACGCCTGTAAAAATAGTCCCTGCCCTAAACATTACACCTTCACGTCCCGTCAAGCCGTGACTACAATTAGGAGCCTAGGAAACTAGTATGCTCCTCAGGTTTCCAACTTGACTTGCTGACCTTTATTCTTTAAATCATGGCACAGGAAAGGAGAGTTCGATCACTTGAAGGAGTATATTGTTTATTTCACCATGGCTTACGTCTAGATAAAATACATATACACACACACAATCATATTCAAATGTACAAGATCACAAGACAGATGAACAGATATTCCACGAGCTAGTGCACATGGTGTCCAATACCTGAAAACTGCTTACTGCTCAAATCAAGCACACACTCCACAGAAACTAGGGCTAAAATCAAGAACCAACTCAAATATACACATTAAGTTAGGAATAAAACATGACCGCGTGTACTATAGGAAAAATAAATCAACACCACATGGTGTGATGCTTCCAAATGAGAAGCAATGTTTACTATTTTCTTATAACATCACATCCTAAAAAACTAATTTTACATATTTCTCTCTCTCTTATACAACAACAATTTACCAACACTAACATTTTATTTATTAAAAGACTGGCACTTTCTGTTTAGTTACATTTAACGTCACGGAGCAGCCATAAAACAAGTTAGTATGCATTTTCACTTACATTATAGGGCAATTCCATGAAATGGTCAACCCAAGGGGTGAAAATTCATTTTTTTATATATGGCGTTAAATTTGATTGGGTTATTATTAGTAATGATTGGTTCATTCACTGCAGTCAATATTTTTGTGCTGAACTCGTGTCACGTGACTGGCAGCCATTTTGAAATGGACAGATCCAAACACATACTTTAAAGTGTATATCACGGGTAAATTCAGGAGCAAGATCAATGTCTCATCTCATCTCATTATCTCTAGCCGCTTTATCCTTCTACAGGGTCGCAGGCAAGCTGGAGCCTATCCCAGCTGACTATGGGCGAAAGGCGGGGTACACCCTGGACAAGTCGCCAGGTCATCACAGGGCTGACACACAGACACAGACAACCATTCACACTCACATTCACACCTACGCTCAATTTAGAGTCACCAGTTAACCTAACCTGCATGTCTTTGGACTGTGGGGGAAACCGGAGCACCCGGAGGAAACCCACGCGGACACGGGGAGAACATGCAAACTCCACACAGAAAGGCCCTCGCCGGCCCCGGGGCTCAAACCCAGGACCTTCTTGCTGTGAGGCGACAGCGCTAACCACTACACCACCGTGCCGCCCCTCAAGATCAATGTAATTCTCCTATTTTATATGAAACTTTGGTCAAATATCTGTGACATTCTGCATTCGCTTCAATTTTTTACCTTGCGCAATACCAGAAAAATTCAGTTGAAATCAAGCCATTTGAGGTGAATTGGTCCGCCTCTGAAAAAAAACTTGCCATTTGAATTTCCCGGGAAACATTGATTTTTGTGACGTCATCTGCAGGACGCCTCCTTCTGAATCCTATGTCAGCGCTAGTTTGTTTACGAGAAAACGACCTGGTGGTTTTCTGCAAATTTCTTCAACGTTATCGTGTAATTATTAAAATGGTTAACAGATGTATCGTAGGAGGGTGTAGCAACACCAATCTTGATGGGATTAGTACTCATCGTTTTCCAAAAGACCGGACAATGAGAGAGAAATGGGAGCGCTTGGTCTACACAGGCTGTGCACTGAAACCGTGCAAAGCTCGCGCAGCCTGTTGGCGCTTCCGCAGATAACGTCACGAATCTGGCTCCAGCCTCCCTTGGGATTTTTCCAGACGCATTTTGTTATTTTCTGCTGTAGACAGATGGCCTTGTGCAAAATTACCCTTCTGGATGAGTGTGTAAAGGGACATACTTTCATATAAAAAAACGAAATTGGTCCAGAATATGCCCTTTAAACCCAAAACTAACAGACACAAAGAAGCACTCAAACTGCTGTCAAAAGTCCTCATCAGGCAAGTTAAACTGCGTTTTATATCAGATGGACCTTATTCTTTACATTTCCATGAAAAAATTGATTCCATTGAGTAATCGATCACAGCTTTGGGGCCTTTTAGATCTAAGTAGCTTTGTTCGCTGATTGATATTATGACTAAGAAAGAGAAAATGGCCGCATTTCATCTCTCTGTACATCAAATCATATGTAAATTTGGAAAGTGCTGTGTCAGTTACCAAGAATGTTGCGCCAGTTACTGTACATTCCATGATCTCAACTGTCAGTTCTAAACATTTTTCATAGTTTATTTATTTCATTGTATACTATGGCATGTTAAAAGCAAAGCTGGAAAAAAATGTTAATAAACGTGCAACAAGTTTCACAGAAACTGCCGTTTGTACTTGTGAGTTCACAGTTGTCGAATTTGCCAAGTTGCGTCAGTTACCAATGTTATCTGCATGCCACTAAATAAATTATTCATATCTGGGAAAAACTCTGTTGTCCAAGATGGCCTTTGGACCTTAAGTCATCATACATTTGTTTGAGTTTGTTCTTTCTATAATAGCCACACAGTTTAATTTTAAACCCTCCGAATGTTGCGTCAGTTACCTGTGGAATTGCTAATATTTTTTTCTGCACAAAGGCCTCCACACTGAAGAACCATAAGCAATTCCATTATTAATACTAAATTTAATAAGTAAATAAATAAAAAAACAGCAGTGTGGTGTTTATGGGAAATAATCGACAATTATATAATAGGTGAAAGATACAGCTTGCTTCCTAGGTAATGAGCTCAAATATGAATAATTACGATGCCACACATAGGAGCACGTGAAGGCACAATTAAAGAGAAAATACAGTCACAGAATGACTAGAGAGCAAAAATTAAGCCTACAGTGATATGTGGACACCATCACGTGGTTCATTTTGCAACAACGAACAAATCCGATGTTGTGTAAATACATTAATAGATGGTGCCACCCTGGAGTGTGCTCTTGTCCTGGCTTTGCTAGAGTTTGTTTAAAAAGCTGAACAAACACCAAGTCACAAATGACTCATCATTGTGCTACATGGTTTACTTTCAAAATGGCAACATACACTCATGACAAAGAGGAGCACTAAATATACAGTGATAGATTTCAGACTCTCTCTCGGTCTCACCTGTGGCCAAGTCTGAGTGCAGTGTGACGTCATAGTCCCGGTTCGTACTATTCCAGTTCAGACAGAAACTGCCCGAGGACGATTTCTGCTGCTTGCCCCTGTACTGCACACCACTGCCCCTTATGCACTCTGCAAAGTGTTACAGAACATCTTTAGGTGAATCAATACATTCAGTCGAATCATTTAATGACTCATTTAATGTCATGTTTACCTTCATTATCACAATTCTAGTTTTTAGCACAATTCACTATTAATGCACATTCACAAGGCACATTTAACAGTTATTCCACGAAATCGAGTTGTACATGAGCTGATAGCCGATGAGGTGCGTAGCACCGAGTTGCTTATAAGCCATGTATGACGAGATTGAGTGGAATAACTGTTTTATTCTATCTACATTCACTGGATTTTGAGAAACAGAGCATTTTTATTTTTTGCAAATTCAATAAATTTTTTTTTTTAATACAAAATGTACGACAAAATCATTTCCGCTTAGAATGTAAACAAATCGGCAAAATGACAGGAGCAATTTGTCAAAAAAAAATGCTATAATAATAATAATAATAATAATAATAATAATATTATTATTATTATTATTATTGAAAAAAAAGAGATACACTTTCTTACCATCAAATACTTTTATAATATTTTAATTATAGTTAATTAACTATATCTTTAATTTTAAATATATAGTTAATATATTTTGTTGCTTTTTTGTATTTTTTTGGGTTTTCTTCTTTAGTTTTTTTTTTTTTGGCGGTTGGCAAACCAACTTAACGGTGCATTACTGCCACTGACTGGGCTGGAGTGTGGAACAGGAGATACTGGGGGGGGGGCACTATATAATTTTAGCCATTTCTGCTTCTTTTATATACTTGATAATTTTGGGTGTTTTGTTTTTGAGTTTTTATTTTGTCCTTGACTGGTTCAGCAACACATGCCACCATTTTGTTTTTCTCTACTCATGGTATATGAACTGACAGCCTAGTAATAGAGCAGCCAATCAGAGCACGCGATTGCTCATATCCCGTGGATGTGGATAGAATATATATTTTTTAAATTGTTACATGTTTTTTTTCTGTATACTGTATAGTCAGCTTGTTCTTGGGATTTTTTTTAATTCTATGTTGTCCTTTTCTTTTTGCATGTCTGATAACTTGCTGCAAAACAATTTCTCACCTTGGAATCAATAAAGTAATCTATCTATCTAATCTATCTATTCCTGGGTGGCACGGTGGTGTAAGTGGTTAGTACGGTTGCCTCACAGCAAGAAGGTTCTGGGTTCGAGGGCCTTTCTGTGTGGAGTTTACATGTTCTCCCCGTGTCTATGTGGGTTTCCTCCGGGTGCTCCGGTTTCCCCTACAGTCCAAAGACATGCGGTTAGGTTAATATGGGACAGCCTTGGGCTGAGATGCCCTTGAGCGAGGCACCTAACTGCTCTGGGTATGTGTGTGTTCACTGCAGAGTGTGTGTGATGAATAAAGTTGTGCTTTCTTTCTTTCTTTCTTTCTTTCTTTCTTACAGCACTGGTTCTCAATCCTGCTCCTGGGGGCCCACCTGTTCTACCTACCTGACTGAACTCATCAGTGGCATTTCTGATTAGCTGAGCATTTAATCAAAAGCATGTTAAAATCACATTAACTTCAAATCAGGTGTGTTTGGTTTGGAGCAAGGATATATAAATAGAAGAAATGCAGGATGTGGCTCCAGGATGAGGACTGAGAAACACTGCCAGTACAGATGTGTAGCAATCAGAGTCACGTGGTTTGCCAACATTAAATAGCCAGTGTGTTTATCTCACGTGCTTTGTTTACAACAAAAACAGGAGGAGTTCAGCTGCGTGGTTACATTTCCATCCACAATAACAAGGAATAAGACTGAGCTCATCATCTCACTTTATTGTAAGGTTTTGAAAGAGGATTGGGAAGAAGAAGAAAAAAAAAATCACCTTAATTTGGTGCAATAATTAATAAGAATAAAATTAATGCGTGTGAATAACACATTATATCCATTTTTTATACTTTCTACCTTTATACTAACTAATTTTTTTTTTATTATAATAACCTGAACAAAGAGCCTCCTACCTTCAAGAAGGGATGAACAATCTCCCAAAGCAGCAGCAGTAAGGCTTAGCAAAACCACAAAGTGCACACGACAGGCCATTTTCAACGCTGTCTTTTAGCCTGCTAGCAGCTGGAGTTCATAGCGAATCCAGTTAAAACTGTGTAAAATGATTCCGCTAAGGAGAAAACGCTCCCTGCTGAAACCGCTGAGCTGCTCAGTCCCTTCTAGCTTGATAAAAGCCAGTTCTAATGCAGCCTTCACAGGCGCATCTGATTTCCTGTATATACGAGTTCAGAGCGAGTTATGAACCGCCCCCAGCGCTGAACAGCCTACCAGGACGGAAAACACGACTTTTTTTTTCCTTTCCCACCCGAGACAACATGTTTATGACTTTGTGATAGGGACAAACATGTATGCTTTATGATAATACAACACTCAATTGCGACGTTATGCATATGCTACGTCTCATTTTTATTCATTCCTGTTTTACTTGCGTTCATAACACAGGTTATCACTATTTTTTAATTCTTAAATCATCATCTTTCCAGTTCATGTTTATTTATCAATTATATTTATTTCCATATTCACATGCCCGAATGCCAATGCTCATCAAATCTAATTTACAAACATCCAACGACGGAAAAGTTTTGAGGGACACGTGAACGCACCATCAGCTCCAGCTTCGTAAACAGCCTCTCGATGTGAGAGGGAGCGGCGGCGGCGCGCAGCGCGTGATCGCGCGTCGTGCTCGAGCTCCTACAAGCACTGATTGCGGACGAGCACGCGCAGCGCTGCTCCCAGCCCAGGACTTTGTTTGTTTGTTTGTTTAGTAAACCAATGTATATACATAATATAATAAATACAATATGGAAAATATACACTAGTTGTACACGGATAACGCAAGAAAGTTTAAAACTTATTTCCATTGCGGTCCATATGAGTGATGACATGATGGCGGGTAAATACTAGTTATACATTAATCACATATAATTATCACATTTCCTTTCCTCTATACATAGTATTTTAATTTTTTTTTCATACCTACGATTGCGACTTTATGGTGTTTAACCTGTAAAATAATTACTATGTATTAAGATTCTCGTTTTATTATAATTATTATTACTTTTTTTTATTAAATTTTCATACATACTCAGTATTAATTAACTTAATATGTGATTCACATATCACATATACATATTAAGTTAATTAATCTTATCACACAGAAGGGCCCTCGCCGGCCCCGGGGCTCGAACCCAGGACCTTCATGCTGTGAGGCGACAGCGCTAACCACTACACCACCGTGCCGCCAATTAATAAATATAAAATACAAATAATAGATATAATAATAAATGAATAATGATAAATAAATGTTGTTCTCAGTCGCACTCTCATATTTACTGTATTCACCTTTCTCCAGATATCAGCAAGTGCTTGGACAACACTCCAGTGCAGCCACGTCTGAAGAAAAGGTTCATTGTATGCAAAAATAGAAATCTTATTTTACAAAAAAGAGAAACATGGTTTTAAGATTTACTGAGCACAATTTATTTTGTGTTTAGGCTATTGAGACAGAATGTTTATCTCATTGTATTTATGCTCAATGTATTTTGTTTTGGTTTTAAATAAACTAAACAAAACATTTTGAACGCTTAAATATTGCCATGTTTTGCCCATATGTGCCCCCCTGAAAAAACACTGGCCCCACCTCGGCCCCCCTAGTAATTTTGGTCTAGAACCACCACTGGATCCTTGATTGTGTAGACAAGTGACTAGATGCTTTTTTACTTCCTTTTTAAAACTAAATTTGTTGGAATGACAAAACGCCCAGATTAGTGTGACTGTCATTATTAGATAATTTCATAATCTAATTTAGATTTAAGTAATGGACTTGTTATATGCCTAAATACTTAATCTAAAAATAGTTTATAAAATAGTTTATAATCGCCTTTTCCCCTGTTGTACAGAGTAGCAGTAATATTAGTAGCTACAGCAGTAGTCGTAGTTTTAGTAGTACTAGCACTATTATTATTATTATATAGATTTAGGCACTGCCTAAAAGCGGAGATCCCATCTGTTTCTGTGTTGTAGAATTTTCTTATATCATAGCCAGTCTCTTTTGTTTTATTTCTTTACTGGCTAGCACTGACCACTAGGCGGCGTGTATGACTGGTAATTACTAACACTGACCACTAGGCGGCGTGTATGACTGGTAATTACTAACACTGGCCACTAGGCGGTGTGTCTCATCTCGTTATCTCTAGCCGTTTTATCCTGTTCTACAGGGTCGCAGACAAGCTGGAGCCTATCCCAGCTGACTACGGGCGAAAGGCGGGGTACACCCTGGACAAGTCACCAGGTCATCACAGGGCTGACACATAGACACAGACAACCATTCACACTCACATTCACACCTACGGTCAATTTAGAGTCACCAGTTAACCTAACCTGCATGTCTTTGGACTGTGGGAGAAACCGGAGCACCCGGAGGAAACCCACGCGGACACGGGGAGAACATGCAAACTCCGCACAGAAAGGCCCTCGCCGGCCACGGGGCTCGAACCCGGACCTTCTTGCTGTGAGGAGACTACACCACCGTGCCGCCCAAGGCGGTGTGTACTAACACTGGCCACTAGGCGGTGTGTATGACTGTTAATTACTAACACTGACCACTAGGCGGCGTGTATGACTGGTAATTACTAACACTGACCACTCGGCGGTGTGTATGACTGGTAATTACTCACACTGACCACTAGGCGGTGTGTATGACTGGTGGTACACGTACCACAAAAAATCGACTCGATGGGTTTAACATTTTTTCTTAGGTATGGTGCTCCGCTGCTATTATTATTATTATTAGTAGTAGCAAGTAAGTAAGTAAGTTTAATTTGTATAGCACATTTAAACACAGCATACACTGACCAAAGTGCTGTACAGAGTCAGTATTTAAAAGACAAATGATCAAAAGAAAAATAAAAAGAAATAAATAAAACTATAATAATAACAACAATAACAATAAGCTGATGGTTAAGGAAAGGCCAAGGAGTAGAGATGGGTTTTTAGCCTGGATTTAAAGGCAGAGATGGAGGGAGCAGATCTGATGTCTGGTGGGAGCTGATTCCAGAGGCATGGAGCAGCAACAGAAAAAGCTCTGTCACCTCTCTGCTTCAGCCGTGAGCGAGGTACATGAAGAAGCCCTGTGTTAGAGGATCTTAGAGACCTTTGGACTGAGTGGGGCTGTAAAAGGTCATTGATGTAGGCTGGGGCCAGCCCACTGAGTGCTTTCAAAACAAATAATAAAACTTTAAATTGTATTCTGAAAAAGACTGGGAGCCAGTGCAAGGAGGTCAGAATGGGAGTGATGTGCTCACGTCTCCTGGTGCCAGTTAAAAGACGTGCAGCTGCGTTTTGGACCAGCTGTAAACGTCTAAGTGAGGTTTGAGGGAGGCCAAGATAAAGGGAATTGCAATAATCCAGTCGTGATGTGATAAAAGCATGGATGACTATTTCAAGATCGTTATGAGATAGGAAGGATTTGAGGCGGGAAATCACTGAGTTGGTAAAAACTATTTTTGACCACAGTGCTAATCTGTTTGTCAAGACAGAGATCGGAGTCAAGGAAGACACCCAGGTTTCTGGCAGAGGGTGTGACATGAGGAGTGAGGTGACCTAAATCATTCACTGTAGTGCATTTTGCCTTGGAGGGACCAAAAATAATGACTTCAGTCTTGTCACCATTTAGCTGGAGGAAGTTGTTAGCCATCCAATTTCTGATGTCTTCAAGACAGACAAGGAGAGATTGGATGGAGTCCCTAGATTTTAAGGGCAAATACAATTGTGAGTCATCAGCATAAAGGTGAAAGGAAATGTTGTGCTTTCTAATGATGTCACCAAGTGGGAGCATGTAGAGACTGAAAAGCATGGGACCCAAGATGGAACCCTGGGGGACCCCATAGGAGACAGAGGCAGTTGATGAGGAGAAATGGCCAATGGAAACAGAGAAGGTCCTATGTTTAAGGTAGGACCCGAACCAGAGAAGAGCAGTGTCCCTGATGCCCACCTGCTGGTCTAGACGGCTGAGGAGGATGTTGTGGTCAACAGTATCAAACGCAGCGCTAAGGTTGAGTAAAACCAAAATGGCATTATCACCAGAATCTAAAGTGAGGAGCAGATCATTAGTTACTTTAAGCAGGGCTGTTTCAGTGCTGTGAAGGGATCTGAATCCTGACTGAAAAGGTTCAAGTATGTTATGGGTGGTCAGAAAAGGAATCAGCTGTGACAGTATAGCTTTTTCTAGAACTTTTGAAAAAAAAGGGAGCTTGGAGATGGGGCGATAATTTTGCAAACATTGGGCATCGAGGTTGGGTTTTTTAAGCAGGGGTTGGACGACTGCATGCTTAAAAAAGGTAGGGACAGTACCAGACGCGAGACATGAATTTAGAATTATTTGAATCGATGGCCCAACAGCATCAAAAACATCCTTTATGATACAGGAGGGAATGGCATCATAGGGGGATCCAGTGGGTTTCATATGTAAAACTAGTTCCCGCAATTCACTGAGAGAGATGGGCTGAAATTGGTTAAGAGTAGAAATAGCTAGTGCACGAGAGTGAACAGGTAGAGCAGTTGATAAGGAGGGTGTAAACACTGATCTGATGTTCTCTATTTTATCAGTGAAAAACTTGAGGAATTTTTCACAGGTTTCAGTGGATACGTCAGCAACTGGAGAGTTAGGAGGGTTAAGAAAAGAGTTAATAGTGCTAAACAGAATATTGGGTCTATTGGAGTGTGTACTAATTAAGTCAGAGAGGTGTTTAGTTCTGGCTTTTTTAGCTGCAGTCTGGAAGGAAGCTAAAGTCGACTGGAAAATTTCAAAGGAAACAGTGAGATGGTCCTTTTTCCATTTCCTTTCAGCTTTACGGCAGGCTTGCCTGAGTGAGCGGGTGGCCTCATCCAACCAATACTGAGACTTTAGCTTGGGGCGGGTGAATGTGAGAGGAGCTACAGAGTTAAGTATGGAAGAGCAAGAAGATTGAAAAATACTGACTAATTCGTCTGGCCCAGAAGAGGATGATGCCGCTGTTGCAATGGTAGCTGCAACAGAGTTACTAATGAAACTGTCTGAGAACTGGGATGTAGTTTGAGTGTTAATGTGGCGAGAGTGACGACCTTGAATTTTGGCAGTTTGCAGAGCATTTGATAAACTAACATTAAACATAATAGGTTTATGATCAGAAAAAATGGCATCCTTTATTATTATTATTATTATTATTATTATTATTAACAATAGTAGTAGTATAGCAATATTATTATTAGCAGCAGTAGTATTAGTGGTAGTAAAAGTAGCAGTAATCGTAGTAATTAGTAATAGCAGTAGCACTAGTTGCAGTATTATTAATAGCAGTAGCATTATTATTAGTAGTAGTACCAGTAGTACTAGCAGCAGTATTAGTATTATTAGTAGCAGTAGCATTATTTATTATTATTATTATTATTATTATTATTATTATTATTAGTAGTAGTAGTAGTACTAGCAGCAGTATTAGTATTATTAGTAGCAGTAGCATTATTAATTATTATTAGTAGTACTAGCAGCAGTATTAGCATTATTAGTAGCAGTAGCATTATTTATTATTATTATTATTATTATTATTATTATTATTATTATTAGCAGTATTAGTAGCAGTAGCATTATTAATTATTATTAGTAGTACTAGCAGCAGTATTAGCATTAGTAGCAGTAGCATTAATTATTATTATTATTATTATTAGTAGCATTAATTATTATGATTATTATTAGTAGCAGTATTAGTAGCAGTAGCATTATTAATTATTATTAGTAGTACTAGCAGCAGTATTAGCATTATTAGTAGCAGTAGCATTATTTATTATTATTAGTAGCAGTATTAGTAGTATTAGTAGCAGTATTTATTATTAGTAGTAGTACTAGCAGCAGTATTAGCATTATTAGTAGCAGTATTAATTATTATTATTTTTTTAAAGAAAAAAAATATTTTTTAAGCTTTTTTCACCTAGTGTAGAGACAGGAAATGAGCGGGAGAGACAGGGAGGGATCGGGAAATGACCTCGGGCCAGAATCGAACCCGGATTTATGGTATGGCGCCTTATCCACCTGAGCCACAACGCCCCCATTATTATTATTATTATTAGTAGTAGTACTAGCAGCAGTATTAGTATTATTAGTAGCAGTAGCATTATTTATTATTAGTAGTAGTAGCAGTAGCATTATTTATTATTATTATTCTTATTATTATTATAACTATATGTGACTTTGCACCTTACCTGAACTAATCTCATAAGAACTGCCTGGGCCCTGCAATATAACAACTTACCATATGCTGCTTCTGAATGCTGCTACACATTATTAACACATTATTATTTAACACATTATTCTACATAATGCTGCTACTGTGATAACCTCAACTGGACTGCCCTGGACTGTGCTGTACTGTACTGTGTGTCTTGTATACTAGTCTTGTTCTTATCTTCCTGTCTTTAGCCTAGATTATTTTTCTAAATGTTAAATGTCTCAAATTTTTTTTTAATCATTACTTTATTATTACTTATTGCTTGTTACACTGTTATTGGTCCTGTCTTGCGCTTTAATGTTTGTCTTGTTAATGTCAGTCCTATGTTTGTCTATGTCTTTACATGGGATAGAGAGAAACGTAATTTCAATGTCCTTGTATGACCTGCGCATATGAAGAAACTGACAATAAAGCTGACTTGACTTGATTATTATTAGTAGTAGTAATAGTAGTACTAGCAGCAGTATTAGTATTATTAGTAGCAGTAGCATTATTTATTATTATTATTATTAGTAGTAGTAGTAGTAGTAGTGCTAGCAGCAGTACTAGTATTATTAGTAGCAGTAGCATTATTTATTATTATTATTATTATTATTATTATTATTAATTAGTAGTAGTAGTTGTACTAGCAGCAGTATTAGTAGCAGTAGCATTATTTATTATTATTATTAATATTATTATTATTATTATTATTAGTAGTAGTAGTACTAGCAGCAGTATTAGGATTATTAGTAGCAGTAGCATTATTTATTATTATTATTATTATTATTATTAGTAGTAGTAGTAGTACTACTACTAGCAGCAGTATTTGTATTATTAGTAGCAGTAGCATTATTATTATTATTATTATTATTATTATTATTAGTAGTAGTAGTAGTAGTAGTTGTACTAGCAGCAGTATTATTATTATTATTATTATTATTATTATTAGTAGTAGTAGTAGTACTAGCAGCAGTATTAGCATTATTACTAGCGGTAGCATTATTTATTATTATTATTATTATTTAGTAGTAGTAGTAGTAGCAGCAGTATTATTTATTATTATTATTATTATTATTAGTAGTAGTAGTAGTAGCAGCAGCAGCAATCATCATAGTAATTAGTAGTAAGTAGTAGTAGTAGCACTAGTAGCAGTATTATTATTAACAATAGTAGTATAGCAATATTAGTAGTAGCAGTAGTAGTAATACTGTATTAGTGGAAGAAAAAGTAGCAGCAGCAGCAGTAATCGTAGTAATTAGTAATAACAGTAGCAGCAGTATTAGTAGCATTATGATATTGGTGTTGTTGTTGTTAGTAGTAGTAGGATAGTAAGATTAGTAGTAATTATTAGTCGTACTAGCAGCAACAGTAGCAGCAGCAGTAGTAGTAGTAGTAGTAATATTAGTGGAAGTAAAAGTAGTAGCAGCAGTAATTAGTAGTAATACTAATAGTAGTAGCACTAGTAGCAGTACTAGTCTTATTATTAGTAGCAGTAGCATTATTATTATTATTATTATTATTATTATTAGTAGTAGTAGTAGTAGTAGTAGTTTGTGTTGCTACAATTGTCATGTTTATGCTTGATTACTACTGAAATCGGTTTTAAAATGTAGTTGCTTTGAATGGAGATGCATAAAGAAAACAGCTTGGTTTTTTTTCATTTAATATAAAAGACTATGTCAGAGTTATCAAAGTGTTAACTTAAGATGTATAATGAAACCAAAATATAATTCAAGTGGCTTTAAAATTAGAATATCCTTGGGTGCAATCTTTGAGCCTCTTTGGACTTTCACTTTTCCTCAACCAACTTCTTTTCCTGTTCAGGCATCTATCTTCCTGACTCATATGTGAAGAAACCCTGGAAGTAGGTTGTGACTGCTGGTCAGGCAACAGAAAGAGGCCCAGAGGTTCACATGAGCAGTAGCCAATCAGATGCTTGGTAAACAGGAGCCTCATTCTCAGTTTATTCTTGCTCTCTTTACGCCAGGTTTCTTCTATGCACTGGAGTCATTTGCTCACCATTTCAGGTGAAGGTTGGAGAAACTTTTCCTAAAATATTTCTAATTAGATATTAAATATTTAAAATTCTAATGCATAGAAAATGCAAGTATATTACATTACAGTGGATTCTCTTTGCATTTTGGAATACATCCAAAGACAAAATGTTCCCCTAATAAAATATTTTCGATTAGTTTTAGACTGTAGACTTTTCAGCATGCCTTACCAGGAATCAGAACTAGACATTCATGGATGTTTTTCACAAACTACATCTTGTGACCCAAAAAATAAAGATCTAGCTAGAAGGTCTGATTGCAGTGCGTCTAATTGTTTCACCATGTGGACACGAACTATGCTATTCTACTGGGTTTGCTACAGCATTCTAGAGAATGGCAGTAAATAGTCACATGTAATTTGACCAGATGGTCAGCTTCCTGTTCCACAACACACTCAAGCCAAACAGCACACACCCTGGCCAACTGGCAGTCTTTCTAATTAATACCACAGTATTTCCATAATAAAACTTTCCAGAGTTTTTGGGTCGAGGAACTCTTTGTGCTCCTTATGTTTGCTTGCAAATTCTTCCATTCAGATTCCTGATATTCTTTGTTTGGTTTCATTTCAGTTAAGTGGTTTGTGAAACTCTCCAATGTACACTTAATACAAAAAAATATATATATTTTTTAAATCTCAAGAGCAGCACCACCTACATTTTAACACAATTTCACAGTATGGAAGAAAACTGGTAAAGGCATTGTACAGAACTTGCATGCTCCAATATGTGTAACTAAGAGGTATAGGTAGATTAATGAAAAATGGGGTCTGATATGGAACTTTTGCTTGGTGTGCATGCGCGCGCACACACACACACACACACACACACACACACACACACACACACACACACACACACACACACACACTCTTTCACTGTGACAGATAGGCACAGAGTACATCTCTTTCAGTGAGACAACCATTACTATTATTGGGGAAGCCAGAAAGCAGGGTAATGAAGCAGCTTTGGGACCAAAAGGTTCCTGGTTTGATTCACTGGACCAGCAGGACCGGCTGAAGTGCCCTTGAGCAAGGTACCTAACCCCCAACTGCTCTGGGTATATTTTATGTCGGTCTGGATAAGAAAGTCGGCTAAATGCCTATAATGTAATGTATTACTACACACCTACTTCACTGCACCCTATAGGCACATAAGCCACACCTCCTTTACACCCATGACATCTATATTACATTAATGGCATTTAGCAGACGTCCTTATCCAGAGCAACACATAACATACCCAGAGCAGCCTGAGGAGCTGTTGGGGGTTAGGTGCCTTGCTCAAGGGCGCTTCAGCCATTCTTGCTGGTCCAGGGAATCAAACCAGCAACGTTTTGGTCCCAAAGCTGCTTTTCTAACCATTAGGTCATGGCTATCCTCAGTAATAGTAGTCCATAACTGATTTATACATTGTAAGGTTGTTGTTCATTATGGAAAATGAAGAACACAAACTACTATGCATTCATTTTGTGTATTTTCTTAACAGCAAGTCATTATTTAAAATATAAAAGATTTCTGCATTAAGAAATGGATTGATTGTATATGAAAGGGTGGCTGATTGCTGCAGCTTTCACACAGAAAAGGGTGAAAATTTGGCTTGTTCAAACTGAGAAAGAAAAAAAAAACCCACACACAAAAGTGTTAGGAGATAAATGGAAAAGATTCGAAGAAATCAATCATTCTGTGGACACACAGTGATACTCTTCACCTTGGCAGATGGATCTGTAATGAGGCTTAAAGCACGCTGTATTCCCCTGCTGATTCACTTAGCCAGCTCCATCAATGCTGCTGCCACGACCATTACATCACAGCCAGATACAAGCACTCCATCCACTGCTGAGGAAACCAGATCAGACACGACTAATGTAGAGGGATGAGATAAGTGAAGGAGGGAAATAAAGCAGGAGAATGGGAATGAGAGAGAGAGAGAGAAGAAAATGTGATGTGAATGCAATTTATAATGTGGGTCAGATGAGATACTGTGGGTTGGAATAAGGCAGTTGAAACCGGTTCTGAGACAGCACTCCAAAAACCCAAGCACACAGCGTGTATTGTTCATAACTCAACGACATGTTGCATAAATGCTATACAGATCACAAACAAATAGCTCTCTAGTCCTCCAACATTACTGATGCAATTTACTCCCAAACACAAATCGTAATTGCAAGTTCATTGTATTATGTACCTAAAAGCAACTCGATTCTAGTTTTAACAGTCCAAAATGAGACGAACGTTGTACCGTTCTCTATAGGACGCTTTTTAGGATCGCTTGTTTGACATACACAAGCAAAGTTTAGAACACAAGTTAAAAAAAGAATCAAAATTTATTCAACAGATTATCTTTACATACCAATAAAATGAGATCAACAAGTTATAAATAAACAGTGTTTAAAAACAAACAAACAAACAAAACCCTTCCTGATTGTGGTCAGAGTACATGGTGTTACAGCATATGCTGAAGACATCATTAAACAAGCAGTGTGTAGATTGTAAAGCCCCCTGCTGCCTGCTAGAAGTGATAAAATGCAATGAAAACATGTGTGCTTGAGCTGTCTTTTTGTGAAATGGGGCAGTGTTTAGAAGCTCTGTATCAGCTGGGGGGTGGAGCTCTTTTCTGGGTCTAAAATGAAAAAAACTAGCCTGATCCAGATCACAGTCCCGACAATTTTCTCCCTAATTTAGTCTTGACCAATTCGCACGCACTAGACAGTTCTTCCGTATCACACGACAGGTATGAGCTTTTTCTGAAGCACATGACACCAGCTGACGCAGATCTTTTCAAACTGCTTCCTCATGCAGCACCACGGGTGGCGTTACACACTCCAAGGAAAGCGTTATCCGTCCACCTCCACATGCATGAGCTCATGGATGCCCGTGATTGGCTAGTGACAGAGGAGAGAGAGCATGCCACCCATCTCTCCTTGAGAGTATGGCCAATTTTGCTCTCTTGGGCTCCTGGTCAGATCACAGTCTTTTTAAAATCCGTGTAATTATATGCTCTTTAAAACATTACACACTGCACCTTTAAGATATTTGTCTTCCTTTTTCAGTCTCTGGTGCTTTCCCACGGTGCGCAGGTGCTGCCAAAAACAAACATACAAGACACAAACACACATACAAAACACCCACAGTAAAGCTTGTAATATAACCAGGCCAGAATGGTCAGCTTTTCTCAGTATTTAAATGTTTAAAAAAAAAAAAAAAAAGTTATCCTGGCCTGTATCCACTGTAATGTGATATAGACGTTAACTCTTCCTACTCCTTCTCACACAACTCCATGTGAAAGAGGTAGAGCGATACTGCCTGCCATTCAGAACCACATCAACACTCACTCATCAAATGTAATACCGACCACTTGTCCAATGCTGTTCTTGCATTTTATCTGGAAGAGAGGTACTTCAAAATAGCTAACGGCACAGAAACAGCATAAAACCAAAAAGTCACTATAAAACCTCAAAGCAGCAAAAACTACAATACTGCAATCCCAAATCCCCAGAGTCTTGAATCCATTTACATTCATTCTGTTCTAATGGCATTAATAAAACCGTCTGGGATATAAACTCCATGCAGGCTCAGCCGTTTGTGTAAATCCAAGAGGTCCTGCACCAAGACTGAAGGGTCAACCAGGGGTCGTGGTTTATTGGAAACGCTGTGCATCTGCAGCAGAAAGGCAGCCTTGGCGTACAGCCCACAAAGGGCACCATGGAAACGTGGCTCCATCAACACGCTCAGCCAATCAGGATCCAGGGTGTCACCTAGACCACATACAGGACACTAATCACGTGACAGATCCAATCAAATATGTTCATGCTTCTAGAACAGACAATCCTTCTTCCCATAGTCAATGCCAATGGGTTTTTTTCCCCCCTTTCTTTTAAATACTGCTGTGGATCACATGATTATAGCTATATTTAAAACAAAAATCAATACAGTAATTGACTGTCAGCTGTAATTACCTGAACGAAGCTTGGCACAGATACTGAGGTTCTCTCTAACAGAGTCTGCATTTTCTCGTTCCCACTGATCGAGAAGCTTGGCAAGAACAGAGGATTCTGGGTATTGTTTTGCCAGGCAAAGCAAATATGGCAGCACGGTTTCAGAAATCACAGAGGGCTCCAAAAACATGTTTGCGTTGTCCTGCTCATACAGACTGCTGCATCTGAGAAGAGAAGCAAAGAGCACACAAGCGACAGGACCAACAACGTGACTCGTCTGATTATTTTTTACATCATCATCATCATCATTCCAAGTCACCAAGTCATTTCTAAAAAATAATTATTCCTAAAGGAATTAAGATCAATTACTGAATTAATACAAAAATAGTGCATGGGTGCTGAAAATGAACTACTTCCTAAAGCAGAGGTGCCAACGTTGCTAACAAAAAAGAAAGAAAAACTGAATTTTACAAAAAAAAAACTCCATCAGTGGACGAGCTCACTAATTTTTATTTCAGATATGCGCCAAGTAACAGTAAGAAAAACAGTGAGGCAACTGTCCAATGCTGACCACTATTTTTTTTTTAAAAGCAGCGCTTCCTCTTTTTTTTTTTTAAATTAACCAAAAAAGATACCACATCCCCACGTTCATTAGCTCACAAGTCCAAGGTTCATCAAGTCACGGGTCTAAGTTCACCTAGATGACATCAAGTGAAATTAAGCAACAATAAAAGCAGATGTACAGGACTGTGCAAAAGTCTTAGACCCCCTATTATTTTTTCCATACAAATTTTGTAATAGATTTCTATTTTATGACTTCGACATTATCAAGTCAGTACAAAAACATTTTAGAGTCCAAATGTTCGTTTTCCAGCACAAAAATGTTACAGAAAAAAAAAAAAAGTTTGTATCCAGGCAGCATATTACATTATAGAGCACTTTTCAGATTAAAAAAAGAAAACGTAATGAAGGCTACTGGGTTTTGGTGCAAAATGAAGAAGCAAGTGTGACAGTCAAAGTGTCCAGAAGAACTGTGTCTGGTTCTGTAAGATGCTCAGTAAAACCTACAGCTCATTTCCTTATCAAACTGCACTCAGTGTACCACAGACTACTATTTTTTTTTTTAAGCAAAAGGGTCATCTCAGACCAAATACTGACTTTGTTTCATTTATTATGGCTTACTGATCACTATTTATAGTATTTTTTTCATTATTTTTAAGCCATTTTTGGTCGACAGCATTTCTTTACATGCGCCAAAGACTTTTGCACAGGACTGTATTTTTTGACGTACATTGTAGGCTAAATTATAAAATGCTGGCATCTTTATGCTAAAGTAATATGATAAGAAAACAATTAAAAATGATAGATTTTTAAGGTCACTGGGTTTCGAAGTCCCGAGTGTGTGGATATTTTGTAATTATGGAAATCACAAGCACAATTTCTTTAAATTCTTTAACTCTCAGGACATGTCAGCAAGTCCAGACTTAGTTTCTTACTCAGACTACATACTTGTTATTTATTTCAAAAGTAGATGCTCAGTAATAAGCCAGACAAGGCAATCTGTCAGGCTTATCCGAGTTCCTCTGATATACACTCGATTGCATCTGTTGCTGGAGATAATGCAGTGCTTTAATAGATACCACAGCTAATATTTAACTGATTATTTATTTTATTCTTAGGAAGCATGTCTCAGATGTTTTAGTCTTGTTTAAGTCATCGATTTCAGCCACTGTTTTATTAATTGGACTGTAAGTGAGCGCTGTATGATGAAAATATTTCCTGGTCCGTATTAAAAGGTTTCATCAGAGAGCAGATATGAGCATATGTGTGACTCACTGTGTGAGCTTGGCCTCGTGAATTACACTTCCAAGATCACAACCCGGCAAGTGACGCATCAAAGCCCCCAAAGTGCCCTCGGCATCCCAGAATTCCCTCAGCAACAGGGCCAGCAGCATACGCAGTGATTGGTTGCTCTGCATGAGGAAGTACTTCTTTGGGATGTCTTCTGATTGAGACTTGCAGATAACAGAAGCAAAAATGGCCGCCTGGGTTCTCACTTGGTGACTCTGATCCTGCAGTAGGTGCACACCTGTACTGATCAGCCTACACACACACACACACACACACGCGCGCGCGCACGCACGTTACAACTTTTTGTGAATTTCAGGTCAACCTCCTTTTAACAACGCAAACATCATGAATGCTATCAAGTTGCAAACAGATCTGTTAAATAGGCTGAAGGTTGCATGTGGGAAACCTGATAAGGAAACCAGACACCAGAGACCCGATCAACAACGTGAGCTCAAAATGCCACACTGTCAGCACAACAGCGAAAGCACTGGTCTTTAAAGTGACCCAGATGATAAAGCAAGCATTTAAAGCCGACTTTTGTCCTCCTTATTCAGTTCAGAAGTCCAAACCATTTGGAAAACTATGTAAAATCAGCCATAAAATGCAAATAATCCACACTGTACACTTTAAAACATTCTTTTGGCAGAAAAATATAAATAAACTGAGAAAATGAAAAAAAAAATACGGCTAGACAAATGGACCTGGTACTGAAGGCTTTCAGAGCAGTGCTGCCCATCAGGCTCCTGGTCACTACTGCAGCTCCAGTCAGAGCCAGAGACCGAGCACAGGCCAATCGCAGAGCTTCAGGAGCCTCAGGACGTCTGTGTGTTTCTAATAACACACACCAGCGCTGCAGTACACCCAGGTCTGTGCTAAAAGAGAGAGAGAAAAATCATAATCGTAACAAATTAAAGGAATACGCCATGATCTTTCATCCTCCACTGCATCTCTATCATATGTGCCATAACCACAGAGAACATATTAAGAACAGAAAACATGATTACTCCAAACTCACCAACAATAGAAATCAAAGGGCAGTTGTTGATTTATTCCTACAATATACTGTATATACACAAGTTGAATCAAACTCAATAAGGATAGCCTTTGCATAATTTTCTGTTCTGTCCATCTCATCTTAATGGTTATACTGTTAATTATATACTGAAACTGTAAAATGTCAAACGTAGAAATTCTTGCTTGGGTAACCATATATGAGATACAGATGCAGTGGATAAAGGTCAGGTTGAAAAACATTGGAGTATTCCTTTAATCTGAGTCTGTATACAGTGGTGCTTGAAAGTTTGTGAAACCTTTGGAATTTTCTACATTTCTGCATAAATATGACCTAAAACATCATCAGATTTTCACACAAGTCCTAAAAGTAGATAAAGAGAACCCAGTTAAACAAATGAGACAAAAATATTATACTTGGTCATTTATTTATTGAGGAAAATGATCCAATATTACATATCTGTGAGTGGTAAAAGTATGTGAACCTTTGCTTTCAGTATCTGGTGTGAGCCCCTTGTGCAGCAATAACTGCAACTAAACGTTTCCGGTAACTGTTGATCAGTCCTGCACGCCGGCTTGGAGGAATTTTAGCCCATTCCTCCATACAGAACAGCTTCAACTCTGGGATGTTGGTGGGTTTCCTCACATGAACTGCTTGCTTCAGGTCCTCCACAACATTTCAATTGGATTAAGGTCAGGACTTTGACTTGGCCATTCCAAAACATTAACTTTATTCTTCTTTAACCATTCTTTGGTAGAACGACTTGTGTGCTTAGGGTCGTTGTCTTGCTGCATGACCCACCTTCTCTTGAGATTCAGTTCATGGACAGATGTCCTGACATTTTCCTTTAGAATTCGCTGGTATAATTCAGAATTCATTGTTCCATCAACGATGGCAAGCCGTCCTGGCCCAGATGCAGCAAAACAGGCCCAAACCATGATACTACCACCACCATGTTTCACAGATGGGATAAGGTTCTTATGCTGGAATGCAGTGTTTTCCTTTCTCCAAACATAACGCTTCTCATTTAAACCAAAAAGTTCTATTTTGGGCTCACCCGTTCATAAAACATTTTTCCAATAGCCTTCTGGCTTGTCCATGTGACCTTTAGCAAACTGCAGACGAGCAGCAATGTTCTTTTTGGAAAGCAGTGGCTTTCTCCTTGCAACCCTGCCATGCACACCATTGTTGTTCAGTGTTCTCCTGATGGTGGACTCATAAACAAACATTAGCCAATGTGAGAGAGGCCTTCAGTTGCTTAGAAGTTACCCTGGGGTCCTTTGTGACCTCGCCGACTATTACACGCCTTGCTCTTGGAGTGATCTTTGTTGGTCGACCACTCCTAGGGAGGGTAACAATGGTCTTGAATTTCTTCCATTTGTACACAATTTGTCTGACTGTGGATTGGTGGAGTCCAAACTCTTTAGAGATGGTTTTGTAACCTTTTCAAGCCTGATGAGCATTAACAATGCTTTATCTGAGGTCCTCAGAAATCTCCTTTGTTCGTGCCATAATGCACTTCCACAAACGTGTTGTGAAGATCAGACTTTGATAGATCCCTGTTCTTTAAATAAAACAGTTTTTATGACTCCTTCCAAGAGCCCCTTAACAATGAATAAGGTGGAACTCGTACACAATTGGCCGTAGCAGTGAACACTCCCTTCCCTTTTTTTGTTTGTGTGTATGTTTGCTTTCTGTTATGTTATCCTCTTTTCTTTTTTCCACTTTTGTTTTATTCCCCAAGTGTGCTTTAGATTCTATAAACCTATGGGTGGGTGGGATGGGAAAGGTTAACTCACTGTGTCAACATAATTGCTGAACAATGCAGTTCCACATTTTGGAGACGAATGTGTAAATTGAAGTGATATGCATATGTTCTGTACTTTTCATTTTTTGTGGGATAATAATTGTGAAAAACCAATAAACATATTTACAAAAAAATAAAAAAAATAAAAAATAAAAACAGGGTGCCCACTCACACCTGATTGTCATCCCATTGATCGAAAACACCTGACTCTAATTTCACCTTCAAATTAACTGCTAATCCTAGAGGTTCACATACTTTTGTCACTCACAGATATGTAATACTGGATCATTTTCCTCAATAAATAAATGACCAAATATAATATTTTTGTCTCATTTGTTTAACTGAGTTCTCTTTATCTACTTTTAGGACTTGTGTGAAAATCTGATGTTGTTTTAGGTCATATTTATGCAAAAATATAGAAAATTCTAAAGGGTTCACAAACTTTCAAGCACCACTGTACCCAGGTGAATTAGGGTTTAGTGTTAGGTTTAGCATTAGGGTTAGGATAATCTAGTGGAATGTTTAATTTCTTTGTTGCAACTGAATCCTCCGTGGTGTATTGGTAGACTTCAAAGCAGAAGGTTCGGAGTTTGAGTCCCAGCAAGGACAGTAAAAAATGGAAGGGGAAAAAAAAAGCAAATTAAATTAGAGAGACAGAAAGACAGGTATACAAGTGTAATTCTGGGTATGCGGTATAAGAGGATAGAAGATATAAACAGGGGGTAGGGTGAGTGAGAAACAAGGGGGAAAGGTGAATAGAGAGTGGTTGCTGAAGTGTTTTCATTCTTTTATGAAACATTCCCCCCCCCCAAAAAAAAAAATCTCTTTTAAGAATGTCGATCTAATTCACCTAGGTAAATCTAGGATCACCCGATTTGAAAAATCACCTGTCACAAATACATGTTGCGACTCCATCATAAAATCATCTTAATCTTGGAGAGGGTTAAAAAAAAGAGGTAAGGAATTCAGGTGTCGAAAGTGTATAAAATGTAAACATAAAACAATGACATCATAAACATAAAAAATTTGTACAGCAAAAGCAGCAGAACTAAATGTAGCCTGAAACCACACAAAGGTGGTATGTTCACGTATATGAACATAGATCCTGCTGATGCCAGTAATTGCCAGTGCCTTCTCCTTCAACAATCATGCCCCTAAAAGCAACTTGATTAAGTGCGCCCCCTTGTGGGGAATCTTCTCGTCTTCTAAACTCGGGTGAGTGTGTGTGACTCAGAAGTTACAATCCAGATCTTTTGTCATCACTATGAACGAGGAAAAGAACTTGACCCGTTTCAGCGAATATGAAAATGATATATGATGTTATATTTCACCTTGGAGAAAGTAGCAGAGACAGAGCACACAGGGTCTGAGAGAGGAGCTCTGGTCCTCCTCTGCTTCCCTCCAGATCCTCCAAGAGAAGTTGCACACACTCATGCAGCTTTGCCTCCTCAAGTTCGAATATGAGAGGCTGAGGCTGGGTTCCGCTCAACACATCTGGGGCCATGACTTCCACCAACGCTGATAAGTACGCTCCCTTGTACTCAACATCCTGATCCAAGAGTGCCTCGATCAGACTGGCCTGCACACAGTACACACTGTTATTAGCGGTTCCTGATTGGGATTCAAAGGTCATTTATACATAGGTCAGCTGATCCAGGCAACCAAAACCACTATGACATACTGAGCTCAGTGTAGCACTAATGTAGGACGGTTTTAATCCTATGCAAGTCTATGCCAGGAAATATAATTATCATCTTTATTCATTTTTAGGTCTTTGATCATTGTGTTGAGTTTATCCAAAGAGATTTAGGACAAAACTGAAGAGATAAGGGTTAAAGGATATGGGACATGAAACATAAAAGCACGCTATATCAGTTTCTTTCCATTAAAAATATGAATTAATTGCATCAACAAATACAAAATCATCTATTAAATTCAGCAAAATCGTTATATTCGTGATGATTATACGGCATTTCTGCTCGACTTCCGATATGCATTTTTTGCAACCGGAAGAGCCGCTGTCACGTGATCATACGTCACAAAAACTTTCGGGCACAGCACAAGCGGGTAGATGAATGGAGAAGTGGATGACAAGAAAATTGTTTTTATAGTCTTTAAAGTACATTGGACATCATGGTGTATTGTGCTGCTTATGGTTGCAATAATTCCAATGGGAAATGCCCTGGAGTAAGTTTTTTTGCATTCCCCAAGGACCCGAAGCTGAGGAAAGTGTGGGCTCACCTGCGCATGCGCAGTAGGCTTGGTAGGACAACTTTACAGAACACCTGTTGAAAAAAAACTTTGCACCTACTGTTTCCCACAAACTGTATTTGGACCATTTCACTGAGGATTCTTTCAACATTAATACTCAGGTACTGAGCGATATTAATTCATGAAACAGGAAGCATAAGGATGAGAAAAAAAAACAGTTCAAATCGGGAAGCCGCGCACACCTGTGCCAGGCTGCACAAATGCGCGCAGCTTCCCGACCCAAACCGCCTCTTCTCTCATCCTTACACTTCATGCCTCATGCTCCATGAACCAACATTGCTATTTTTTTTTAAAAATCGGATCTGCGCGATTCAGCCGTGAAAAAGGCGGCATCCGCCGAAAGGCGCGCTGTTTGCATCCCTGCACGGAGGCCAGGGGACAGGGCAGGAATATTTTTGTTGATACGAGTGATCCGGTGCGATTTCGCAACCCCCCCCCCGTTGAAGACCTCTGCGCTAAGCGACTGAAAGCCGAGGTAAGGATTAGTATTATAATTTTGGGTGTATCAATTATTGATTATCATCTGACTCGTTTCGCCATTTTGAATGTTTTCATCTCGGACTCTGGAAGCATTGTACCTCAATCAATCTCGAAAAATATCAGCAAAAAAAAACTAGCTTGCAACGGACTTTAGCTAGATCTATGATGAACTTTCAATGTATGATACAAAAATAATACTTCTTTCAACAGATCATTAGCCTTTGAGCAGAATTGTTTTTAACTTACCAGGAAGTGTTATCCAGCCGACCGCTTTCAGTTTCATGAGGGCTGAATGAACTCTCACTCTCAGAATCATCTGACCCGTCAGAGTAAAGACAAGATCTATGTTCATGTGAATTTCCAGCTATCGGTTCGAATTGATAGGGTCTAACTTCACATCTCTGTGAAACATCGGGAATATCACTGTCGATGGTGTCCATTTCGGTAACCTGTTTACATTAGATTCCCAAGCGCTGGCTCCTTGGAAAGTTTTTGTGACGTCACGGGTCACGTGACCACCTAGCTCATTAACGAATCCTTGTTTTACGCTGATGTATAGAAAAACTTGAATAATGTGATGATTTTCACATTTTTGACGCCCTGCAGTGCTTTAGATGGCATTTCTTATGTCCTTTATACATAATTATGCCCAGGTAAAAATCCATGTCCCATATCCTTTAAGGGCCTTGCTCAGGAACCCAGCAGTGGTAGGTGGTGCTGAGATCTGAACTTACAACCTTGCGACCAATAACCTGAAATATGAACCACTGAGTTGGCACTTCCCTACTTTTCTTCTAAAAGGTATTGCAGCATTAACAGAAGGTCTTTAATGGTTCCGCACACAAAGCTCTTTCACAACGTACATAAAAGATGGAAACACTGTGGAGCAAGATAAGCTGCTTCCCTCCCTGCCAGGGTTTATTCTGAAGTCAGTAGCGAAATACAGAGCTGAAATCAGATATTTTCAGGTAAATTATTCTTTAATATTAAATCCGTTACTACTACAGCCAAGCGGAAAATAAGCTTGTTCTGTGCTGTACTGAATACAATAGCTGTGCCCAAATTCCCTAATCAAGCAAGAACATGAGCCGTATATCAACGATCACCAGCAGTGCATTACAACACCCTTCATTTCCTTTCATTGTGCGTGTTAAATAATAACAGAAACAACACACCAAATGCCAAGCGAGTTAAAGCTTTACCAAATCACAAAGTCTCAATCTGATCGACAACCCAGTCGAAAAGTAAGGAATAAAAAACATGACGGGATATGCTGCTGTTAGAAAATAATCAATAACAAGGTGGAGTGATGTGGCCCAGTGCAAAGCTGAGTTACTGTTGATTGGTTTCCAACAGCAGCATGTCCTAATTTTGCCAGGTTTAATTTCACATTTAATGTTGTGGTAATTAATAAGACAAAACCAAAAATGCAGCTTGTCACATGTTACTAAAAAAAAAAAAAACTGCAATGCTGCCTGAAGATGCAACCAGAGATTATTTATTTACCTGGAGTGCTTTCTTCAGCTCATGCTGAAGGTGACTTCCTCTCCAGCCCCGCCCTTCTTTTACCCACTTGACCAAAGAGAGACGAGTAACTGCACTCCCGCTGGATAGGTGGCGCCACACTTGCCACGCCCAGTTAGGGTCTTCACACAGGTAGTGTACTGCACTTTGGTGGAAAGAGGCGGAGCCAAGCTGAACAGACATGAAGAATAACATCAGTGAAAAAGATTGCACGTACAGGTTTATAGCAACATTTAACAAAATCAAATTGCATCCAAAATTTTTAGATTTACACAATTAAAAGGCAAAACCTTTTCACCTTTAAGGTCCCATGTTCTACTTTTTTGGCCAAATGACAACTGCTTTTTTGTTGATGTGTGAAAATTATGCAAGTTAGAATGTGACTAGGCATATCGTGCATAGGGAATAAAAAGCCATTTGGAATTCAGACTATATTCAACATAATCAAAAAAAAAAAAAATCCTTGGCAGAGACAACTTAGGCTACGTTCACACTGCAGGCTGAAGTGACTCAAATCCGATCTTTTCGCCCATATGCGACCTGTATCCGATCTTTTATTGACAATATGAACGACACAGATCCGATTTTTTCAAATCCGACCCAGGCCGTTTGGATATGTGGTGCTAATTCCGATTCCTATCCGATCTTTTCATATGCGACTTCAGTCTGAACCGCCAGGTCGCATTCATCCGACTTACACGTCATCAACAAGCCACAAACGTCACTATTCTGCGCTGAAGTAGGCGGCGGGTCTCTCAAAAAAGTTACAACAACATGGCGCATAATCACGGGCGCAGATAGAGGGTGGGACGAGTCATATTTAAATTCACCTCGTTCGGTCCCCCCCCACTTATAGGGAGGAAAAAACGTCTATGTTGTCTTTCTTTGCATAAGGCAAACCTCACGGAAAAATCAAAAGACTAATTACCATTCGGTTTATTGAGGTGCACAGCAGTGTATACATATAGTTGCAACAACTCACATAAAACAAAACAAAGACTGATATTCGGTTGGTTGAGCTGCGCAGACTGCACAGGTTGCGAGCTCGAGCTTGGTTGCTATGGTTACTAACAACAAGTTTGACAGGCATATCGGGGTTGGGGTTGGTTTGCTGGCAGCTTTGTCCCCCCCAGTTCAAAAAACGTATCTGCGCCCCTGCGCATGACATCAATGCAAGGGACGCTTCGGGCTGTGAAGGTTCTGAATCTTCTCAATGGAAGGACACAGAGGTTAGGGAGCTGATTTCCATTTGGGGGGATACAGCTATTCAAGCTAGATTGGATGGGTCATACCGCAACCGGGCGGTTTTACTTCCGTAAACACTGGCCATGCTCACTGCGTGTGACGTCGTCGTATCCTGCAGTGCGCATGCGGAACACTTTTAGGTCGCTTTTCGTTCATACTGAGGATCACATACAAGTCGCATATATTTGTTAATGTGAACGACCTCACAAAAAAATCGGATTTCACAAAAAAATCGGAATTGAGCATTAAGCCTTGCAGTGTGAACGTAGCGTTAGAGACGTCAGATTTTTTACAGGGACCCTGGCTAGCATCAGAAACGTAAAATCTAGCTCAACATGACCTTTGCGTGGAATCTCAGAAATCACAAACCTTTTAAGCCATTTAAAAGTCTTCGTTCATATTCTATGTGAAGGAAAATAAAATACAAAGACATATCTGCACCTCCAAAGTGTGCGGAGTCCGGTGTAGTTCTTTCATCAGCAGAGAGCCAAGATTCATGAGGAAAGCCCTCGAGCAGTTCTCTCTCAGCAGCCTCAGCACAGCCACGTATGCCTGGCACACCAAAGGGCACCTTTGTGTTTTGGATGCCAGCCAAAGTCGGGCCTCCATCGCCTCCACCACACCACACAGAGAGGCTGGGCGAGGGCTAGAGAGAGGAACACAGTATATATATTTAGATTTGGCAATTGAAAATCGACACTGGCAAGTGAATAAGTACAGTTATGTAACTAGTGAGTGGGTAGAAGATGAACTGTACTGGTGAAAATCAAGCTCTCTTGTTTTTCATTTTCTTTCCCAAAACTCCATCTGCAAGCTTCTTACTCGTCAGCGTGAAAGACTCGGGTCAAGATGGCTTTAATCTGTAGGAGTTGGCCATGTATGCGGTTGTGACAGCTTGGGCTACTCGGCTTCTCAGGCAGCTCCTCCGCCACACTCTGAATGCTTGCCACATATGCTGTAGGTGGTATCATAGCAACCAGGGCTTGGGCTGACATCACTCTCACACCATATACCGGGCTAGCAGCTAGCTGGAGCAGCGGAGGCAGGAAGTCTGACAGAGCTCTGTTACAAAAGGAAAAAAAAAAAAAAAAGATGCAAAAGTCACTGAGCAATTATCCATCATTCAATTAATCCATTAAATCCGCATTTCCTCCTAAATAGTGCAGTGACCCAAGAGATAAGTAGATTTCTGTACATTACAGCAGACATTACATGCTTGGGAAGGGCAGTTTTGTGCCAATATGATTCAAATTGATAAAAATTCATTTCCATGTCCCCTAACTGTTTTTTTTAATAGAATATACCATATAATATATTGGAGCGGCACGGTGGTGTAGTGGTTAGCGCTGTCACCTCACAGCAAGAGGGTCCAGGTTCGAGCCCCGTGGCTGGCGAGGGCCTTTCTGTGTGGAGTTTGCATGTTTTCCCCGTGTCCGCGTGGGTTTCCTCCGGGTGCTCCGGTTTCCCCCACAGTCCAAAGACATGCAGGTTAGGTTAACTGGCGACTCTAAATTGACCGTAGGTGTGAATGTGAGTGTGAATGGTTGTCTGTGTCTATGTGTCAGCCCTGTGATGACCTGGCGACTTGTCCAGGGTGTACCCCGCCTTTCGCCCCGTAGTCAGCTGGGATAGGCTCCAGCTTGCCTGCGACCCTGTAGAACAGGATAAAGCAGCTAGAGATAATGAGATGAGATATAATATATTGACATGGTTCTTCCAGAAAAAGGCACAATTTTACCTTCAGAAAGAAATCCAGATTTGTATCCAACCCCATATTAGCATGCCATTTTCACAATAAAATCTGCCTAGCCTTCTTTTGGATATTGAAACATGATGGCTCTTATAATATGATTTCCCCGTCATGAGATTTTCCACTCCCTGTTCCTGCACTTTGACCAGCGAGTGGCCTAGTGGTTAGCGTGTCCACCTCTCGATCGGAAGATCGCGAGTTCTACTCACGGTCAGGTCATACCAAAGACCACCATAAAAATGGTACCTAATGCCATCTGGCAAGGCACGCTGCAATACAGATGCGAGTGGGGAGTCAAATTCACGTGGTTACCAGAGGACTAGCCCCTCACTGTAACCCTAGCTATGTAATAGGCGAGATGCCGATGGAAACGGAGATCAGCGCCGCCACATGGCGTGGGAAGGACTTTGATTTCTTTTTTGATTTTTGTTCCTGCACTTTGACAAGTCTCACTCTCAAATCAACACAACTTGAAAAGAATTGGTCCTAAAAATATTTCACAAAACCTAGCATGACATTAAAAGAATTAGAAGGAGCCCCACTTTGATAAGCAATATGATATCTTATTACCTGATTTATGAACACAGTGCATATGTTATCCATTAAAAATCAGCATAAATGAACAAAAAAAGGCATACTGCGTTTGCTCCTGAGCTCCAGGCTGCAGCTTGGCCAGCAGGGTTAGGATCGGATAAAGAGAGGGGTGAAGGCTCAGTCTGGCTTCATGCAGGTCTGTGGCTGCTCTTTTTAATTCCCCCAAGAGGAAGGGCTTTAATGTAGGATAATGCTTAAAAAAGGCCGGGGAGGACATGCCATACTGAGCAGAGACATCATCACCAGCAGGCCTCTGACCCAACATCCTGGAGCAGAGAGAACCTTGGGGACGAAGCAAAAGGAAGAAGTAAAACATAAGAAGGCCTCGGCAAGAAATCCAGGATGACGTATAACATCTCTGTGAAATGTTACAGCGTTTGAAACATACGGGTCATTCCTATTGGCTAGTGGGGCCGAGAAAATGACATAATGAAGTGATCTGCATGAAGAGTTGATTAGATGCAGATAAAGTGGCATACTGTAAAGTTGCAGTGCAGCATTCCTCATGGCCCAACAAGGAGAGCTGAGGAGGGTGAGCGACAGCATGGTGATCTCCGGGGCATACTGAAGGATGGTCAGACCTAGACTGGAGCCTTTCACTAGTGCCTGAATTGTGTGAACTGCACACACCTGGAGAGAAAAGCACATAACATGACCTAAATTTATTTAGAAACTCAGTTCAATGGTTCAGTCCGAGTGTAGTCTATAAATAATGGGATGGGAGGGTGTACCTGGGGCAAGTCAAGGGTCTGGTCCCAGTTCTGGGGTAGCGAGGCTCTGGCTGTCTCCAGCAGTGTGTTGATGCTGTGGGCCAGCAGCGGGTGAGACGTGCTGCTCTCCTCTGCTGCCAACACGCCGAGAACAAGCATCGGCAAACCCGCGGCCCGTCTCGTCACTGACGTACTGCGGGGGGTCTGAAGGACGCACAGACCCTGGAAACAGAAAAGTAAGCACAACAGGGACATGTAATCCAAGGGGTCACGAATGGGAAATCACCTCTCCTCCGCCACCATCAAAATACTAGGAGTATTATGAAAATATTATGAAATAACATTCAAATCCACCATTTTAGTACCTGCTGTAGAAGGTGGTTTGGGATTTCTCTGAGCTTTGGATCAGAGCTGGTAAGAAGGGCAGTGCAGAATTTCGTGAAGCCAATGCAGCAGCCCTCCACTGCCCCCTAAAGGGACAAACGGAGGACAATATTCTAAGTCTGTGCTTGTGAACAAAAACATGAACACGCCATTTGTATTGAATAAGTGGAGTCAAATAACGTTCCTGCTTACCCAGTGTCTACATTTAAGTATAATGTCCTTAAATACTTTTGATGCCTTCTGTAGATCTTCTACAGTTAGCAGTGTTCTGTCCTTATAAGTGAGTGATAGAATCCTCTCCACCAGCGAGCCAAGAAATATCCCTATTTCCTACCCAGAAAGAGAGACAAACAATATGTAGTGAGATTTGCTGTATGTAACAAAAGTAACAATAATGGCTGCTCAGGATCATAAAACAATTCTAAGTTTCTGATCGTTTTTTTAAATGTTGATAAGAGATTAAAAGATCGAGCCGTCAGATCATTTGAGCCTTGGACTGATCAGAAATTTTGGTCAGCTGTCATGAAATTAAAAGAGTCTCAAAAAAGTCTCCCCTACACATGCAGACACGCCCACATAGAACTGTTTGTAAATCTAGAGGTCATGTCACATCATGGCATGCTAATTGTTTATTTTTAGATAAATTACATCATCTTTGTGCCACTTCTGTGCCTATACGGTACCTTGAGCGTGACCCAGCAGCAGGTCAGCACCAGACTGTGCTCTTCTGATAGCAGCACGTTCTCTTCTCCATCATCATTATCATCCAGCGCCGCTCCATTGTGTCCGATTAGAGTGCTGATGGCGTTCCCCATGTCACAGAATGAAGGCGGGACTTCTGCAACAAACAGCCATGAGGCATGTGTGTAAAAATAAAGCCTCACATTAAGTCATCAGGGCATCAGTAACTGATCATCACAATCAATTGCACAAGAAATCCAAGCATCTGTAATAAGAGCTATACTCCACGCCATTCCAATACATTTTACACAATTTTATTTTATAAATTAGATTATTTCATAAATTATTCATGTTTAGTCTGTCTTACTGTTCACTTATTAAATCAGAAATTCTAAATACCAGGAGGTTGGATCAGTGACCAGAGGCAAGCACGAACTGACCAAACAAATTTCTTTAAACACTATTTACATAATTTTCATAACTCAATAAACTCAGAAAAATACATCTTAATTTAGAGATACTAAATCAGAACGTCCATAAAACAGGCCAAAAGGTTTGGAACAAATAACTAAAATAAAATTTAAATCACAACTATAAGAAGTCCTTACATTGTGTCGCCCCCTAGTGGTCATCCAACATAAAAAGCCAATAAATGGAAAAATCAAGGTTTCTTTTAATAATGTAAAAGGTTATGCATTGATGTATTGAGAATGTACTGATATAACAACGTACAGATCAATAAGAAATACAGTACATTTACATTCTGTGACAAAGTAATAAGTGTAATATGCTTTGCGCTGCTGCATCGAGTGTACCTTTGTCCTCCATATTCTGATCTCCGTACAGCACACCAAGCAACAGCAGTGTGATCTTTTCCAGCAGTGAGAGCATTTCTGCCATCATACTGTGGTCTAAAGCTTCAGCCAAAACCCCAGGCACATCCAGCACACACTTGTGAACAGCACTGACTGCACCTACAGCCGTTCAGTTAAACAAACACACACACACACACACACACACACACACACACACACACACAGAGAGTAGATATACTGTAAAAGATACATATACATAGTCCTGTATGCTAGATTTACAGTAGATACTGTACACATTAATTACGGTACCATGTAGAGGTGAGGAGCGTGCAGCGAGCAGCATGTCCTGCTTGGCGATTAAGTACTGCTGCTCCAGACTTTTTAGTAGGTGTCTGATCAGCCTGACTGACTGCATGTCATCCTGCTTCAGTGCCTCCGACATCAGACCATCCAGAGAGATACATCTAGGGCCCAATAACAAAGACTTGCAACACTGGTTCAGATTTCAGAATGATTACTCAGATACATGACAAACCAGTAGATTAATTTAATACATCCATAATACCCTACAGATACCAGCTGTGCTGAATGGGCCACCCTGTCGAAATAAAGTAAGTCAGTCAGTAAGTAATTAAGTCAGTCAGTCAGTAAGGAAGTAAGTAATTAAGTAAGTCAGTAAGTAAGGTCAGTCAGTAAATAAGTAAGTAATTAAGTCAGTCAGTCAGTAAGGAAGTAAGTAATTAAGTAAGTCAGTAAGTAAGGTCGGTCAGTAAATAAGTAAGTAATTAAGCAAGTCAGTCAGTCATTAAGTAAGTCAGTCAGTAAGTAAGGAGTTAAGCAAGTCAGTCAGTCAGTAAGTAATTAAGTCAGTCATTAAGCAAGTCAGTCAGTAAATAAGTAATTAAGCAAGTCAGTCAGTAAGCAAGTAGTCAGTCAGTCATTAAGCAAGTCAGCCAGTAAGTAAGGAGTTAAGCAAGTCAGTCAGTAAGTAATTAAGTCAGTCAATAAGTCAGTCAGTTAGTTAGTAAGTAATTAAGTCAGTCAGTTAGTAAGTAATTAAGTCAGTCATTAAGCAAGTCAGTCAGTCAGTAAGTAATTAAGTCAGTCAATAAGTCAGTAAGTAAGTCAGTCAGTTAGTTAGTAAGTAAGTAATTAAGTCAGTCATTAAGCAAGTCAGTCAGTCAGTAAATAAGTAATTAAGCAAGTCAGTCAGTAAGCAAGTAGTCAGTCAGTCATTAAGTAAGTCAGTCAGTCAGTCAGTAAGTAAGTCAGTAAGTAATTAAGTCAGTCATTAAGCAAGTCAGTCAGTCAGTCAGTCAGTCAGTCAGTCAGTCAGTAAGGTCAGTCAGTAAATAAGTAAGTAATTAAGCAAGTCAGTCAGTAAGGAAGGAAGGAAGGTCAGTCAGTAAATAAGTAAGTAATTAAGCAAGTCAGTCAGTCAGTAAGCAAGTAGTCAGTCAGTCATTAAGTAAGTCAGTCAGTAAGTAAGGAGTTAAGCAAGTCAGTCAGTCAGTAAGTAAGTAATTAAGTCAGTCAGTAAGGTCAGTCAGTAAATAAGTAATTAAGCAAGTCAGTCAGTAAGCAAGTAGTCAGTCAGTCATTAAGTAAGTCAGTCAGTCAGTAAGGAAGTAAGTAATATCAGTCAGTAAGTAAGTAATTAAGCAAGTCAGTCAGTCAGGAGTTAAGCAAGTCAGTCAGTCAGTCAGTCAGTCAGTAAGGAAGTAAGCAATTAAGTAAGTCAGTAAGTAACGTCAGTCAGTAAGTAAGTAAGTAAGTAAGTAATTAAGTAAGTCAATCAGTCAGTAAGTCAGTCTATCATTGTTTTCTTAAATCTAGAGTTTGTTTTGTTAGCAATATTACTGAAAAAAATGCTTGCTGAAGAATTGTAAAATTATGTGGCTTTTCATACAAGTTAAACATCATTCTTTTAAGTGAATAAGTAAGGAATAAAATGTGATGAGGCTCCTGTTGTTGATTATTTTCCTACAACAGCACACCCCCAAAGTGTTTTATTCCTCTTATAAAAACACAGCAATTGCTGATGGTAACTTTTTTTAATAGATTGACATGTTGTACTTCCTATGCATTTAGTTAAGCTTTAAAAAAAAAATTACGAGTGCATGATTATAAACTTGTGATTTGCTTGGAGCCAGCACTAACACCTTCTGACCAATCAGATTAGAGAATACAACAGGCTAGTTATATAACTTTAGTTTTTCTATCCACATTAACTGGATATGAGCAACTGTGTGCTCTGATTGGCTACTCTACTACTAGGCTATCAGCTCATATACCATGAGTAGAGAAAAACAAAATGGCGGCGCGTGTTGCTGAACCAGCTGAGGACGAAATCAAAACTCTACTCGAAAACAACCCCCCCCCCAAAAAAAAGTAACAAAATATGGAATAAAAGTATTTGATGGTAAGAAGGTCTCTTTTTTTATTTTTCAAGAATTATTATTATCGCATTTTTCACAAATTGCTACTGTCATTTTGCCAGTCTGTTTACGTTCTAAGTAGAAATTATTTTGTCGGACGTTTTGTATAAAGTTTTTAAATTATTGAATTTGGAAAAATTAAAAAGAAAAATGCTCCATTTTTTTAAATTCAGTGAATGTGGATAGAATAAAACAGTTATTCTACTCAATCTCGTCGTACATGGCTTATCGCCAACTTGGTACTAAGTGCCTCATTGACTATCAGTTCATGTACGACTCGATTTTGTAGAATAACTTAAATATGAACCCTTTCTTTAATTTTTTTTTTCTGCTCTGATGGGGTGTTGACTTCATGTTCACATTTCTGAGAGTTTGACAAACAAGCATATTTATCCACTAAAACTCATATGCAATATTACAATGTAAACCGGGTTAAAGAAGTACTGTATACTATATGAAAAAAAGTATAGTAACGCACTTCTGTAGGAGCAGTTTGAACATCAGAGCCCCCATCTGGGCCTCCTGAACACGTGGGCTGTGCAGACGACTCTGTGCTCGGTTAAAGAGCGTAGCCGCGACATCAGACTCGAGAGACTGCGGGAAAAACCTCACCAGCAGCTCAGCCACATGTTCACGGATCTACAGAGGAGACGCATGAACGGATGCCACGTTACAGAGCACAAAGCCATCAAACTACAGGTAGTTGTCGACTTACGACTGCGTTTGGTTACGACTGACCGGTCGTAAACCGATCTGGTCGTAAGTCGGCCTATGTTAAATGGACGTAAGTATATTTTGATGTGTAATGATATTGTAATCATCTTAAAGTCTTATTTTATCAACATTTTCTTATTTCATTACCTTGGCTCATTATTTGGTTTAAGTCAAACACTGCATACTACACTGCGTACAGTACAATTCGTTTAATACGTGCAAAACCAAAAATACGAAATACAGGTGTGAAAAACAGAAAACATTTTAGTTTGAAACATACCAAAATACAAATGTAAAACATAGCAAAATACAAAATTTAGTGACCGCTGGCATCACTGGTGCTTGGCTGTGGGTCGTCTACGTCATCAGCTGTTGCAGCGCTCGGGCTGGCGGGAGCATTTGCTCGTTTCATAAACCAGGAGCTGGGGCGGAAACTGTATGACGGAGTGCGCGAGGGAGCGCGAGAGAGACTGCGTATGTGCCTGGAGCTGGGGCGGAAACTGTTGTACGCGGTGAGAGGCGCTGCCGGGAGCTGGGGCAGAAACTGTCGTACGCTCAGCTAGCTCAGATGGGAAACACTTGCCAGTCATAACCAGACGGTCGTAAAGTTGATCGGTCGTAAGTCGCATAGGTCGTAAGTCGACAACTACCTGTGTTCTGTATGAATCATCTCTTAAGTAAGCAAAAATCTCTCATTATCTCTAGCCGCTTTATCCTGTTCTACAGGGTCACAGGCAAGCTGGAGCCTATCCCAGCTGACTATGGGCGAAAGGCGGGGTACACCCTGGACAAGTCACCAGGTCATCACAGGGCTGACACATAGACACAGACAACCATTCACACTCACATTCACACCTACGGTCAATTTAGAGCCACCAGTTAACCTAACCTGCATGTCTTTGGACTGTGGGGGAAACCGGAGCACCCGGAGGAAACCCATGCGGACACGGGGAGAACATGCAAACTCCGCACAGAAAGGCCCTCATCGGCCACGGGGCTCGAACCCGGACCTTCTTGCTGTAGGGCGACAGCGCTAACCACTACACCACCGTGCCGCCAAGCAAAAATATAAAACTTGAAAATTGGAAAGCTGTTACCTCACTGGTCGCATCCTCCAAACAGCCAATTAGGACCAGCTGTCTAGACCGGCAATAAAAATCCCACTTTCCTCTTTCTCTTGCGTAGTTTATCAGCTCAGACATGTTAGCTGGAAAAAGAAAAAAAAAAATTTCAATAAATAAAATTTGAGAACTCAATCAGGCATATCAACATAATAAAACAGTGGAACTCTTTAGTGGAAAAAGTTCTTCACTGAAAATAAGTTCAAATAAAAGTTGGTGTCTTCTACCTGGTGGCTGACCCTTCTTCCTGTCTGGGCTCCAGGAGTCTGAGCAGGTCTCCAGAATTGCAGCTAGCAGCAATAGCGCTGTCTTCTTTCTCTGGAAGCTGTTCCCAGGAGCTAGGGAGGCTAATGGCAACTGCGCCAGCCAGTCAATAAAGTCTGAAGATATTTACAGATTTTTATCCAAATGCAATAAATACGTTTTCATAAAGATGATGCTGATTGTGAGAATATTCCGAACCCTAAACAAGACATGCATAATAACCTAATAGAGAATTTATCAGAAGAACGTTTTGAAATTTATCAGTAAGAACAGATGTAGAAGAGGAGTGTAGAGTATAGCGGTTCATACCTACACCTTCTTCAAGCTCCTTCTCTTCTTCCTTGCTCAAACCCCTTTTAGTTTTTTGACCTTTAAGGCTTGCCATACAACTGTCCCGAATACGCACGAGGAACTTCCTAACCCCAGCCTGGAGGTGCTGACGAAACGGAGACGACTCGCTGTTCAGATTTAAAGGAAGAAAGTCCTTCACGGCAGCATATTCCACTTCCAACGGAGGCTCTTTAGACTTTGGGCTACAGCAGATAAGACTGAATGCTGCTAACCGCACGCTGGAGTCCAGAGATGACAAGGCTAGCTGGAGTGTTTCCAAGTTGCTCTTTGAATTCCAGGACAGACGCCCGCTATTTGCTCGCTGGGCACTCATGATACACACCCATGCATGTAGGTGCCCCGGGGCAGCAGGGTCGAGAGCAGCTAGTAGTGTATCAAACACTTCCGGGAAGCAGCGCAGAGTGGAGGACAAGAGGTAGCTAGAGGCATTATTCTGAAGTAAAGTCGCGTCAGAGGTCAGAGCTTTCAGGACTGTAGGTTGCCATCGCTGCACCCACTGAGTGGCCAAGTGTAGCTCTGTGGGCGGAGTGTCCTTCAATGCACCAACTGTAAGCTCGCGTCTTTGCTCCTGAAGCAGCAACTTGTAGATTTCTGAAGCACAAGGTGCAAGATGATTAGTGGAGAGGCACTTATAGATATGAGAAGGAAGAGCAGGATACTGTTCCAGAACCTGGAAAAGAGAATAACACAGATACCAAGATCATTTACATCAATAATGAGTTTTGAGGAAGTGCTTATTGTTGTTCTCTCCATACAGAAAAAAAAAATCCTGCCCTTTGGAATCGCACATGCACAAGAGATGAGTCAAAATCCCTCTTGAATTTTTCCAATAGAGGACTTTCTCGTGACGTCATCATAACTGCAGATTTGTTTATGCGGTCATATTGCTTGGTGAGCTTCGTGTTTGCCAGCAACCGGCACAAGTGTACATGAGTGATCGTAAGCTAAATTCAGTAAACATCTACAGATAAACTTGTAGAAGTTGCATAAAAAAGAACAATGCCAGAGACCTGTAGTGCTTTTGGATGTAATAACAGACGTGGACATAAGCCTGATTTAACTTTTCACCACTTCCCGGTGAACACAGAAAGACGAGAAAAACGGTGCGCTGTAGTTAAACAGGAACACTGGATGCCCGGTGTGTATGAAGAACATTTTATATCAGGTTAGTGTGAAAGCTCTGTGCAACGTTAAAACGGATGTGGGCTTTGGATGCGATATACTGTATCTTATTAGACCTAATGTTTGTTGTGTACTGATAATGTAGATTCGGCTAAACACCATAAAAATATGCTAGATCTAGGCCCTGGTTTGTTTATTACTATTAGAAGTCCACGTTTGAGCTTACCTTTGTCATAATAAGGTATTTTTATTTATCGGGAATTTCCCATAACATTCTGGCATGAAACCTGCCTTGAAATATTGGTAGGCATCCGTACTTTTGTGTGCCTTTAGCATCTTCGGTGTATTTAGAAGTCCCAAATAATTAATAGTTCAGGATGTCGTAGTGTCCCAAATCTGGTAGTTGGTTTGCCGAACACTTTTCAAGTGGAATAAATACATTTGGAAGAAGAAGCCTTTATTTTTGTCACATGCAAACTCAAGCACAGCAACATTCCTCCTCTGCATTTAACCCATCTGAAGCCGTGAACAAGCGTGTGTGTATGCAAACACACACAGAGAGAGAGAGAGATAGAGATGTACAGAATAAATAATAACTAAATTCATTTGTGGGTAAATTATATGGCTCTATGATGCCTACATGTTTCAGCTTTTCGATGTAACGCGATCTGCTGGTATGAAATACATTTTTAATCGTTTCAGAGAGATTGTACTGACTGTAGTCGTCTTGATTTTCATTATTAACTGTCGCGGCTGTTTCTTTGTTTTCCCAGCAATAATGGCGGACGCGGCGTGATAAACAAAAATCTGTGACGTCAGTGAAAGTCCTCTATTAATCATCTTCAAATGATGACACCCAACCCTGCGATGATCTGGCGACTTGTCTAGGGTGTACCCCGCCTCTCACCCATAGTCAGCTGGGACGGGCTCCAACTTCCCCGCAACCCTGCATAGGATAAGCGGTTATGGATAATGGATGTATGATGACCCCTTAACACAGACAAATGGAAGGATGGATAGAGAGACAGATTAATAGATAATGAGACAGTTGGAAGGATGGTTAAATAAACAGACCAAGAGACAGAGACGCGCACACACACAAAGAGACTCAGCCAGACAGAGAGAGATAAACAGATAGACATGTGAGAAACACACTGACAAACCAGCACAAAAAAAAAAAAACCCAGACAGGCAGATAGACGTTCAGAAAGACAGACTGAGCTGAAGATTCTCAGACAGGTACATGAATAAATAGAGAGACACACACAAACTGTCAGATTGACAAATGAGCATACAAATAAAAAGAAATGCAGACGGCTAGACACAACAACTGGTGACAATCATAATAAAACGTGACGGTTACATAGGGCTTAAACTGATGCACATCCCATAACACCACTGTTACCTTGTCTGTACCCACGTATGGCAGAAGTGCACCGAGTGGTGAATATTTGGCCCTGGACTCCCACGGCAGCTCAGCAATCCTGTGCAGTAAATCCACATAAAGCCCTTTCTCAGTGTCTCCAGAAAGCCGACAGTCCAGCTCATAAATCTCCAGAAACAAACCAAAGGCAGTGCGCACCGATTCCGACACACCCTCTACCTGGACACAAGATTATAAAATAACTGGAACATGGTGAAATCTGGGACAGTAGAGTGATATTAATTACTTTGGTAATGACAATATAAATACAAACACTGACCAGCTTCTCTGTTTGTACAGCAAATCCACACAATCCAGTCTTACCGGGCTCTCTGCATTATCCCAAATGATTTGTATGAGTTTGTCTCTTAGGATTGAGCCTTCTCCAAGGAAAGGAGCACCGGAGATCAACCTAATCTCAGGCAGACGTTCTTTCACACTTTTCAGCCACAAGACAAACACTGCAATCAGAAATGATATGTCAATTCTATTTAAAAAAAACCTGGAGTTATAAAATCATATACGTTTATAATGTACAATTCGTCTACAGATGAGAGCACCTTGAAACACATAGTAGTGACAGTCCAGTTTCTCTCCGAGCAAATCGGACACAAGAGGAAATAACCCATCTAGTAGGAGGCAGGTCTGTGAGACAAGAGAAAGAAAAATGGATGAGAGATTGAAGATACATCTAGCAAAGAAAAAAAAGTAAAAAAAAAAAAAACTATAGCAATGATGAATACATCTTATATAGATTACAATGTTATTAAAAATAGGCACATCAGTGATCAATTGTTAACCTTCTTCTGCACAAGGAAGGATAAATATTAAGGCACAAGGGCTAAAGAAGGGAAGGGAAGGAAAGGAAAATTAGGATATGAACTGGACAGAACAGGATGAGATGGGATGGAGAAGATTAAGTTAGAATATTGAAAGGAAAAACAAGAAGACAGTCATCTATATCTCCGCCCTATATACCAAGTTTCAAGATGTTATTTGTCACATTTTTCAAGTTCTGATGCAGAAAACCAACCCTACGTCTTTACACTGACCTCATGGCATAAGCCCATTGGTCCAGGGTCGTTTATCTACAACCCACTGCTGATTCTGCACTACCTGTTTGGCCATTTTGACTTGCACTGGTTTATGTTTGTCCTTTGTTTTGTATTCTGTCTTTTATGTTGCACCATGGGTCTTAGAGCAACGTTATTTCAACCTTACTGTATACTTGTATATGGACGGGCTGACAATGAACATCTCTTGAATCTTGAACGAAAGGAAAGTTAATGAAAGGAAAGGAAGTCTTAGTGGGAATCATTTTCATATTTTGGAAACATGGACTGAATAAAGAGGCGGCACGGTGGTGTAGTGGTTGGCGCTGTCACCTCACAGCAAGAAGGTTCTGGATTCGAGCCCAGCGGTCAGCAAGGGCCTTTCTGTGTGGAGTTTGCATGTTCTCCCCGTGTCTGCGTGGGTTTCCTCCGGGTGCTCCGGTTTCCCCCACAGTCCAAAGACATGCAGGTTAGGTTAACTGGTGACTCTAAATTGACCGTAGGTGTGAATGTGAGTGTGAATGGTTGTCTGTGTCTATGTGTCAGCCCTGTGATGACCTGGTGACTTGTCCAGGGTGTACCCCGCCTTTCACCCGTAGTCAGCTGGGATAGGCTCCAGCTTGCCTGCGACCCTGTAGAACAGGATAAGCGGCTACAGATAATGGATGGATGGACTGAATAAAGACAGACACTGGATCACTGTACCTGTTTGCCTGTATTCTGTCCAACAAGGATGTCCTTCCTCAAGCAAGTCAGGAGTCCTCTGGCTACACTGAGTCTGTCAACTCCATCATGTCCTCTGGGAAAACACTCTACCTGTAACTGTCCTACTGTCAAACTACACTGCTCTGCGCGCACACACACACACACACACACACACACACACACACACACACACACACACACAAAATTATGAACTATAATGATGTAATATGTGGAAAAAATTTTAAGAGAATATATATTATTCTATCTACATTCACTGGATATGAGCAATCGCATGCTCTGATTGGCTACGCTACTATTAGGATATCAGCTCATTATACCATGAGTAGAGAAAAACAAAATGGCGGAGCGTGTTGCTGAACCAACCAACGATGGGAAAAAAAAACTACTTGAAAACAAACCCCCCAAAAATATTTTTTTAAAAACCCAATAAAACATGGAATGAAAGTCTTTGATGGTAAGAACGTATCTTTTATTATTTTTCAAGAATTATTATTATTATGGGCGGCACGGTGGTGTAGTGGTTAGCGCTGTCGCCTCACAGCAAGAAGGTCCTGGGTTCGAGCCCCGGGGCCGGCGAGGGCCTTTCTGTGCGGAGTTTGCATGTTCTCCCCGTGTCCGCGTGGGTTTCCTCCGGGTGCTCCGGTTTCCCCCACAGTCCAAAGACATGCAGGTTAGGTTAACTGGTGACTCTAAATTGACCGTAGGTGTGAATGTGAGTGTGAATGGTTGTCTGTGTCTATGTGTCAGCCCTGTGATGACCTGGTGACTTGTCCAGGGTGTACCCCGCCTTTCGCCCGTAGTCAGCTGGGATAGGCTCCAGCTTGCCTGCGACCCTGTAGAAGGATAAAGCGGCTAGAGATAATGTGATGTGTGATGTGTATTATTATTATTATAGCATTTTTCACAAACTGCTCCTGTCATTTTGCCAGTTTGTTTACATTCTTCATTTTTAAGCATTAAAATTTGTTGAATTTTTTTTAGACTGGTTCAAAAGCTCAAAGAAGTTTGAAAATTACAGAACTGAAATGTCCAAGGAAGAAGTAAATAAACATCTAAAGCTATTCTATACCTCGGCACGACAGCGAGATGGCACTTTCTACAAAAGACACTAAAGTCAATTTGTGCAGCCATCGATAGGTTTTTAAGAAGTCTGCCTGAGCGGAAATGATTTTGTCGGATGTTTTGTATAAAGATTTTATTTATCAAATTTGCAAAAAATGTAAAATAAAAATGCTCCGTTTCTCAAAATCCAGTGAATTTGGATAGAATAAAACAATTACTCCACTCAATATCGTCGTACATGGCTTATAGCCAACTCGGCATGTGTACGACTCAATTTCATAGAATAATTGTTAAATAAATTTTATATATCACACACATACAGTGGGGCAAAAAAGTATTTAGTCAGCCACCAATTGTGCAAGTTCTCCCACTTAAAAAGATGAGAGAGGCCTGTAATTTTCATCATAGATACACTTCAACTGTGAGAGACAGAATGGGGGGAAAGAATCCAGGAAATCACATTGTAGAATTTTTAATGAATTAATTGGTAAATTCCTCAGTAAAATAAGTATTTGGTCACCTACAAACAAGCAAGATTTCTGGCTCTCACAGACCTGTAACAACTTCTTTAAGAGGCTCCTCTGTCCTCCACTCGTTACCTGTATTAATGGCACCTGTTTGAACTCGTTATCAGTATAAAAGACACCTGTCCACAACCTCAAACAGTCACACTCCAAACTCCACTATGGCCAAGACCAAAGAGCTGTCAAAGGACACCAGAAACACAATTGTAGACCTGCACCAGGCTGGGAAGACTGAATCTGCAATAGGTAAGCAGCTTGGTGTGAAGAAATCAACTGTGGGAGCAATTATTAGAAAATGGAAGACATACAAGACCACTGATAATCTCCCTCGATCTGGGGCTCCACGCAAGATCTCACCCCGTGGGGTCAAAATGATCACAAGAATGGTGAGCAAAAATCCCAGAACCACACGGGGGGGACCTAGTGAATGACCTGCAGAGAGCTGGGACCAAAGTAACAAAGGCTACCATCAGTAACACACTACGCCGCCAGGGACTCAAATCCTGCAGTGCCAGACATGTCCCCCTGCTTAAGCCAGTACATGTCCAGGCCCATCTGAAGTTTGCTAGAGAGCATTTGGATGATCCAGAAGAGGATTGGGAGAATGTCATATGGTCAGATGAAACCAAAATAGAACTTTTTGGTAAAAACTCAACTTGTCATGTTTGGAGGAGAAAGAATGCTGAGTTGCATACAAAGAACACCATACCTACTGTGAAGCATGGGGGTGGAAACATCATGCTTTGGGGCTGTTTTTCTGCAAAGGGACCAGGACGACTGATCCGTGTAAAGGAAAGAATGAATGGGGCCATGTATCGTGAGATTTTGAGTGAAAACCTCCTTCCATCAGCAAGGGCATTGAAGATGAAACATGGCTGGGTCTTTCAGCATGACAATGATCCCAAACACACCGCCCGGGCAACGAAGGAGTGGCTTCGTAAGAAGCATTTCAAGGTCCTGGAGTGGCCTAGTCAGTCTCCAGATCTCAACCCATAAAAAGTCTTTGGAGGGAGTTGAAAGTCCGTGTTGCCCAACGACAGCGCCAAAACATCACTGCTCTAGAGGAGATCTGCATGGAGGAATGGGCCAAAATACCAGCAACAGTGTGTGAAAACCTTGTGAAGACTTACAGAAAACGTTTGACCTCTGTCATTGCCAACAAAGGGTATATAACAAAGTATTGAGATGAACTTTTGTTATTGACCAAATACTTATTTTCTACCATAACTTGCAAATAAATTCTTTAAAAATCAGACAGACAATGTGATTTTCTGGATTTTTTTTTCTCATTTTGTCTCTCATAGTTGAGGTATACCTATGATGAAAATTACAGGCGTCTCTCATCTTTTTAAGTGGGAGAACTTGCACAATTGGTGACTGACTAAATACTTTTTTGCCCCACTGTATACATACACACCCCACTTGTGGAGCATAATATTCTTGATGCTTGTGTAAAGTAGATGCTCATATACAATGACACTCACCCGTGCTGGTAACCCAGAGTAAACTCAAGGCTGATGAAGTTCCACTCTCACTGTCAGGTGCTACAGAAATCAGCATGGCCACAGCAGTGCCGGCTAACAACCGTGTGTCCCTGTTACAAACCTGACAAACACAATCCACCATGAACAGCCATGATCACACACCGTTTATCCTTGACCTGCAAGTGACATCAAAGCAAAATAGAAACCTGGATGTCGGCCATGTTGGTGGATATAGAAAATGCGGGGTCAAGCGATATTCCATACAAAACATAGTCATGCGTACGCAACTCTCTTTGTTTTTCCACTGCTTTAAGTGTTCTTTTAGCTCTGCCATATCTTTGTGCTGTATATGGTTGTGGTCACAACAGTACTCGTGACCGTGGCACGTTCTGATTTTTTAGAATTCTGGCCGTCACTCGGAAAGAGGGCGAAGAACTCGGAGGCTTAGTACGGAGAGGAGACGAGCACGGCTGAACAACATCGGCAGGGCTGATCTAACAGAGGCTAAAACCAAAACAGCTCGTGTTTGCAGTGATCATTTTATCTCCGGTGAGATTCAAAAGCTTTCTCGATAATATCATGGAAGAATTTTATTTCGTGTTGCTAGAATTTGGCTATAAAATGAGCGTTCTCTTGTTGTGGTTCACTCGGTTGTTGTTATAATTTTAACACATGTATTACTATTTGACTTCTAGGTATGCCAGCAAAATTACACGATAGAAACAATCCAGACTGGGCACCTACTCAGAAAATGGGCTATGTTTCGACTTGATTCTTCGGCAGCCGAACCAGATACTGTCACTGCTACTATGAAAGTCTTAAATGATCTCATAAGTGCTATTGATTCTAAAGAATACTGTGCTGCATTGTTTTTAGATCTGTCAAAGGCTTTTGACACGGTTGACCACTTGGTCTTGTGCCAGAGATTGTGGGATATTGGAATGTCTTCAAAAGCTGTCAAATGGTTTGGCAACTATTTGAGTGGCAGAACACAAAGTGTTCAGGTTGATGGTGTGTCCTCCAATCCTTTGTTGACTCAAAATGGTGTCCCCCAGGGGTCCATACTGGGTCCCATTTTATTTACTATTTATATAAATGTCTTGTGTCAAAACGTAACTGACGCCAAATTTCACTTTGATGCAGATGACACCGTTTTGTATTGTTCTGCTTCATCGTTAGCAAGTGCCACAGAAAAGCTGCAATCTGCTTTTAATATCTCATCTCATTATCTCTAGCCGCTTTATCCTGTTCTACAGGGTCGCAGGGAAGCTGGAGCTAACTACGGGCGAAAGGCGGGGTACACCCTGGACAAATCGCCAAGTCATCACAGGGTAGAGGTCTGCGCGGGACAGAATTTTCAGTCCCACTCCCGCCCGCATTGTGCAGTCCCGCTCCCGCCCGCTCCCGCAAAGAATTATGATTTTCAGTCCCGCTCCCGCCCACCATATTTTGTCCCGCTCCCGCCTGCAAGTCCTGCATGATGCAGATGCTCGCGTTATTTCTCACGAAAGTTCTTGTCATTGGCTTGGGAAATTAAACATGCTGAGCTTAGCTGAGCTCTCCACTGACCGATCCTTCACCTAGCGCACGTAGCGAGGGTGCGTGTTGCCAGGCGGCATGCGCAGCTGAGGCTTTACAGGGATACCCATTGTGAGCTTCACTAGAGGAGCTCTGCTCTTCTGCCATGATCGGAGATCTCAAACACGGAAGAGCGGAAAGGAATCGGAAACGTACGCGAGATTAGACCACATCCACAAATTTAGGCATCTTAAAATGTTTTTATTAATGCCAAATAAAATATCCAGCACAAATTATATATGATAGACATAAATTAATAATTTATAAATTTTATTTTAAACACGTTTTTAGTTAGCAAGACTGCAGCTTATCACCTCTCCCGCCCGCTCCCGCATTGTGCACTCCCCCTCCCGCCCGTGCCCGCAATGAGCTTTCAATATTTGTCCCGTGCCGCACTGCTTTGTGTCGGGTCCCACGGATCCTGCGGGACTCCCGCGGGAGTGCAGGGCTCTATCACAGGGCTTGTTTGTCAGATTGTTACACAAAATGAGAAAGTGACTGAACGAGTCTCAGTCTGCAAATACTTGGGATTTTACTTGGAAGAAAATCTGTCTTTTAAATACCATATTGAGTGTCTTGCAAAGAAACTCAGGGTTAAACTGTGTTTCTACTATAGAAACAAAAGTTGTTTCTCCTTTAGTGCAAGAAAAAGACTGGTACAGGGCAGGTGACTTTTTTATTGATACTTGACTAGAGTGACATCTTATACATCCATGCAAATCTCTCCTCTCTGAAAATGCTGGATTCAGTGCATCATGCAGCATTAAGGTTTGGAACGGATTTGGGTTTTCGTACTCATCACTGCAGCCTACATGAGAGTGTTGGTTGGCCTTCTCTGCACAATCGTAGATGGGAACACTGGTACAGTTTTCTTTATAAGGCCATCCTGTGTGACTTGCCTCCTTATTTATGTTCTCTTTTGACTCTTAAAGTCACCACCAAAAGCTGTAGTCTCTGGCTCGATACATTGATAATGTACGCCATTCCTCGTACGCGGACTGCCTTTGGTGAAGGTGCCTTTAAAGCATTCGTACCCTCGTCCTGGTATAAATTACAGAGTCATCTTAAATTGGATTACCTCCCAAGTATGGAAGATTTTAAAGCTAGGATCAAGGACTATTTGACTACTGAATGCACGTCTTACTGAACGCAGCTGGTGATTATAATGTAATGATGTGATTTGCCAATTTGTTTTAACAGTTTTAATGTTTGTTTTGTTTTTTTCAATTGTGTACTTTATGTGAACCTACTGTGCTGCTCTCTTGGCCAGGATCCCCTTGCAAAAGAGATTCTGAATCTCAATGGGATTATTCCTGGTTAAATAAAGGTAAATAAATAAATAAGATAAAACGCGATATCTGGGTACTTGATGGTCGGTAGAAGCGTCTTATCTTCAGAAAAGTCTGACTTTTTAAAATAACATGGGTCAAAATCACACATATCTATCTTCTCTTTGCATCTAATCTTCGTTCGACCGTTCAAATCATGGTAAGAGAATTCAGCATTGTTTACAGACGCTTTCAGTGGCTGCCATCCGAGTTGTTTTGTATATCCACCATTATGGCAGACGCTCATGACGTAGCACATTTTGGTCACATGGTTGCAAGTCATCTATACAGGAGTCATGTGGAAATATGGTGTATTAATAGACATTGCATAACATGCAGTCCAGCCCACATTCCAAAATGTTCTTCAACAGAGGGAGAAATGCCCAACTCTTACATCCTGGAGCTTTCAGTAAGTACAATGCAAATTTGTGGAACACAGCTCTGGCTAAAAGCACTCACATCTCCTAAGATAATATTCATAAGGAATCCCAGAATCTCCCTCATATGCAGCTTGTCTTTCTGTTCTGAAAAGACCAACGGCACCACTTGTTCAGGCAGCAGCTGGAACATCTGCAGACACACCTGGAAAATGCACACACAACTATCCCTTCATAAAACTGAAATGTCCAAAAGGTAAACTTAACCCAGGGTTCAGTGTGCTGACCTTGACTGTCTGGTAACACATAGCACTGTTTCTTGTTGCTGCTGCTTCTTCTTTCATAATGTCAGGGAACAGCGTGGTGATTTTACACAGCAGAGATGAAAACACTCGTCTTAAAATATCTCGGCCCATCGTGCTCTCCTCTAGGAACATACACACTGTTTGGAATACGCAAGAAAAATCAGCTTAGTCATAGCAGTCAGAAATATGCATGCATAATCCCAACAAGTATTACATTTCCGGTGTTAGTCACTCACCTATTTGAAGATCCTTCAACAACAGCACCTAGAAAAAAAAGCAATGCACTGTATTTCCAGTTTAGCACTAAATTAAGCTGCAAAAACCATACTCTGGCGGCACGGTGGTGTAGTGGTTAGCGCTGTCGCCTCACAGCAAGAAGGTCCTGGGTTCGAGCCCCGGGGCCGGCGAGGGCCTTTCTGTGCGGAGTTTGCATGTTCTCCCCGTGTCCGCGTGGGTTTCCTCCGGGTGCTCCGGTTTCCCCCACAGTCCAAAGACATGCAGGTTAGGTTAACTGGTGACTCTAAATTGACCGTAGGTGTGAATGTGAATGGTTGTATGTGTCTATGTGTCAGCCCTGTGATGACCTGGTGACTTGTCCAGGGTGTACCCCGCCTTTCGCCCATAGTCAGCTGGGATAGGCTCCAGCTTGCCTGCGACCCTGTAGAAGGATAAAGCGGCTAGAGATAATGAGATGAGATGAAACCATACTCTAGCTAGCAGATCCCTCCTTCTCACCTGGTCCTGGTGGAGTAGTCTGTGAAGACATCGTTGGACCTCGTCAAATACTAATGGCTCATTGACCTGAGCCAGGTGTTGCAACATCTGTTATAAGACAAATCAAGACTAGAATGAGCAGTCAAGCAGGAGAACATAAAACTCTACATTACAGTGGCATCAGCAAATATCCCTTTTGTACGCTGAATCAGTCCGATGGTAAAGTCGTCCTATTACCTGGTCTAGTTTGCGGCAGGCTGACATGGATGTGTTCACTGCATCCAGCTGTGATGACAGGAGCAGCTGAACGAGGCACCGGTGATGTTCGGACTTTAGCGACTGTAGCAGCAGTGGTGACATTTTCCTCAGCATCTGCAACGCCTCCTCTAGGGAGCGCTCTTTAACCCGCTTTGTATTGCTCCTGTTAACGGTAATACAGATAATAGTATATTCATCATCAGCATTGCAACGTTGCTCCTTTTCTGCCCCGTTGACTTCAAATTTTAGTTACTGCCAATTCCCTGAGACATGTGAAGCCAGAAACTCAGAGAAAGAGCCAACAGCCCTTTTCCACAGACTGCATCCCAAACCTTTTATATACTTTTCTAGCCACAGGTTCCAGGATCTTAACAGCTACAATCTGATTGGCTCTCCACACTTCTGTGTATAAGCCCAGTGACAGAGCGAGCTGTGAGCATCCTCTCATTAAAATGTATTCTAGAGTTTTGAATGAATCAAATCAAAGTCCTTCCTACGCCAAGTGACGCATAGGGCGGCACCGATCTCAGTTTCCATAGCCCTCGGCCTCTCACTTATTACACTGCTAGGGTTACAGTGGGGGGCTAGTCCTCTGGTAACCGCAAGAGTTTGACTTCCCACTCGCATCTGTATTGCAGCGTGCCTTGCCAGACAGCAGTAGGTACCATTTTTATGATGGTCTTTGGTATGACCCGACCATGAGTAGAACTCGCGATCTTCCGATCAAGAGGCGGACACGCTAACCACTAGGCCAACTCGCAGTACAGTTTTGAATGAAACAGTGGGTAAATTACATTTTTGCGGGTTTTACAACGTGTTCCAGAACAGGTCCACAGTTGGCTGTTTTCAGTGTCAGACTGCTTCTTTTTTGACAAAATACATCAGATTTTTGCTATACAAGACGCTAGACGTCTGGCTTACAAGACGCTATTTACACACTTCTATCTTCTTCTCGACAGTCTGGTAGTCTGACGGTCTTCATCAATAAACATGGCTAAGAACTGCCTACATTAATAAAAAAGGCAACCACAGAGTGTCAGCAAACACATGACAGGAAGCGCTTCACACAAAACTCTTTTAGAACCTTTAATGACGGAATTCTGTGCACTTTTTAAATACAGTGACTATACCTTGCTCGATTGTGGAGATTTCCATTAGAAACCTGTGCACAGAAATGAGGTGAGCCAGTCCAATTGCAATCTCTCGAATCCTGAGGGTTCTGGCCAGAAAAGTGTACAAGAAATATGATGCTCGGACCTCCAGATCACATCTTTGAGAAATCTACAATTTGTGTATTCATGTTCATTTGACTTAATATCAAAGTCCCTTCCCACGCCATGTGGCGCATAGGGCGGCTTTTGTATTTGGTGGATTTCTGTTCAAAGATTTTGCAAAAATGTGTAGCGGTGCATGATGGGGTAGGAATCTAACGGCTGTCGTCTACCATTTGATGTTATGAGTTGCGCAGGTTCATGGGAACACGGATGTGTGTTGTGCATATATTCACTGAATAAATAATGGAAAGAGGTGGCAAAAAGAGAAAAGGGGGGGCGGAGAAGATTCGCGACAAAAAGCAGAAAGCTCTTCAAGCTGACGCTTCCAAGTGTTTTAAAATAGATAATTTGTTTGCTGTGGCCACATCCTTTCTCGTTATAATTTGTTAACTGATGCCTACCACCTTATTGGACTGGGATATAAATTCCTTCTCACCCTGTCTGTTACCCAAGTGGCGTGTGAACGCAGCTTCTCCACACTGAAATTCATTAAAAACCGGTTACGGAGCACTACAGCCCAGGAGCACCTGGAGGCATTCATGCTCATGTCAAGTGAAAAAGACATTTTGATGTCCTTGGACACAGACACAATTGTTGACATGGTGGCAGAAAAGAGTAGCCTAATGAGACGCCTTCTCATCACCTAACATGTGCATGGCCACCCCCGAGACTGTCTCCTGTAAGGTAAAGTAAACACACACATAAATTCTCCCGATGAGAATTTATCACGTCGACGGGACGACGTTAATTTTAATCCCACACACACACATTTTGGAGACACAAAAGCTTGTGTGCTTGTGCTTCTGTTTTGTAATATGTTCAAGGTGAAATTGAAATGACAGTGAAAGTGTGTTTTCATGGTGTTTAGGTGTCTGGTATTTGTTCATTGGGGGTTCGGTGTGGATGGGTGGGTGGATGTGTGCGTGCATGTTTGGGGGTGGTTTCGTCGTGGTCCAGAGGAAAAATGCCAGGGCCGAAATTTGTTCCCAGTCCGACCCTGCAAAAGGAACATCGTAGTTTGGCTTCAACGAAGTTTTTAGTTTAGTTTTTAGTTTAGTTTGTTTTAGTTTGTTGTAAGGATTTTACAGTTAAAAGAAGAAAAATAAAATTACGCCACATGCCCACCATGACAAAGATGTGTATCAAAAGTAAGGGGTATATAAACTGCACGCTCCCCCATAAATCATGATGTGCTTAGTCGAAAACGTAATAGCGGATTTTCTATTGCTTAGTAGTCACTTGTAATTGCTATGTAGAGAACAGGGCCGGTGTTAACTTGTGAGGGCCGGCCCAAAGCACGTCTGAGGTACAGCGGCCCACCGGGATAATGCCCAAAATCACAGATTACCAGTCCGAGCCTGGTGGCACCGATCTCGGTTTCCATAGCCCTTGGCCTCTCACCTATTACATAGCTAGGGTTACAGTGGGGAGCTAGTCTTCTGGTAACCGCGAGAGTTTGACTCCCCACTCGCATCTGTATTGCAGCGTGCCTTGCCAGGCAGTACCATCTTTATGATGGTCTTTGAGTAGAACTTGCGATCTCCCAATCGAGAGATGGACACGCTAACCACTAGGCCAACTCGCAGTTGCATTTGACTGAATATAATAATACTGAACTGAACTGCACTGTCACCTCACAGCAAGAAGGTCCTGGGTTCGAGCCCAGCAACCGATGAGGGCCTTTCTGTGTGGAGTTTGCATGTTCTCCCCGTGTCTGCGTGGGTTTCCCCTGGGTGCCCTGGTTTCTCTGACAGTCCAAAGACATGCAGGTTAGGTTAACTGGTGACTCTAAATTGACCGTAGGTGTGAATGTGAGTGTGAATGGTTGTCTGTGTCTATGTGTCAGCCCTGTGATGACCTGGAGACTTGTCCAGGGTGTACCCCGCCTTTCACCCGTAGTCAGCTGGGATAGGCTCCAGCTTGCCTGCGACCCTGTAGAACAGGATAAGCAGCTACAGATAATGGATGGATGGATGGATGGATGGATAGGTTCTGCGTATCGGCATTGCATGTCTAAAAACCTGAAAGAATCGGTTCAGTATAAGATTCGAATAAGTGAACCGAGTCACTAAAATGATTCATTAATGTCCCTCTTGGCACTGGATGTCTAAAGAACCTGAACTGTCACAGCATCGAAACTAAATGGTTACATCATTCACTATAGCAAAACCGACACTATTTACACAACAAATAATAACATATTTCCACAGTAAGTCTGAGAGGCTGCATTTTAATTAGATTTTAAATCACCACCAACCTTGCACTCTCTGTCAGCCTGTCCAAGAACAACTGGAACTTATCTTTGACATCTTGCTGTATATCATCCCCTAAAACTAAGGAACTGATGAGAGTTCCCACCTGAGGTTCAGCTAAACCTGGAGAAATCATTGTAGCAGAACTTATCTACCACAATACAGCGTTTCCTCGTGGACAACAACGATCACCAATTCGCGTCCCAAATAAACACCCGCTCCCTGTTTGAATGTACTATGTAACGTGTGAAATAACCTATCCCTACGCACTATGTAGTGTAAGAAGGTGCTATTTGAGATCGGGCCACATTAACTCTACTGCCACTAGGTTGTGTTGTTTCAATTCAAGCTAAAAATGGGACGCGAGCTTGCTCGAGAAGGTTTCATAGAGGTCTCTGGATGTTAGACGTAGTGAGTGATTATCATTTTTGCGTGGATAGGTGACACTTTCTACGCCAAAATAAAGCGTTTACTTGGCTAATGTTGTGGACTTTGCTTAGCTTACGTTAGCGCTTGGGCGTTTAGATAGCTTAGCCAGTTAGCAGTAGAAAATGTATCTTTTATATACAATTCTCGCAGCACTTTTGTGTTTTCTGGTAATGAAATGGATGAAGCGCAGAAGGTACTGCATGGATATAAGAAGATTGGATGGAAAAACTGTTCTTATAACTGGTAAGCTCATAAAGTACTAAAGGGTGCTAAACAAATGGCCGAATTTCAAATGATTGCCTACTTCCTGTGTTCGCGCACTACGTAGGGGATGAAATAATGACGTCTCGCACTCTATGTAGTGCACTGCACTGTGCAGAGAGGTGTTTTTATATCCAGCCATTGTAGCTAACCATTTTGGCATGATCTTCATCTCATCATCTCTAGCCGCTTTATTCTGTTCTACAGGGTCGCAAGGCAAGTTTATTTATATAGCACATTTCATACACAATGGCAGTTCAATGTGCTTTACAGAAGTAAAAACAAAAACAGTAAACAATAGAGAAATAAAATTACATAAAATAATTTTATCTTTATTCTAAAATAATTAATTAAAAGAATTAAAAGAAAATAATAAGAATTAAACAATAGTAGAAATAAAATATTAAAATGCCAAAAAGAAAAAGGAGAAAAAAAAGAAACTAGCAGAATAAAATAGAATAAAGTTAAAGTAAATTTAAAACATGCAGAGAAAGTAAAGATTATAAAAAATGTAAAAATATTAATTATTTAACAGAAAGCATCTGAAAACAGCTTGGTCTTTAGTCTAGATTTGAAGCTGCCAACAGCAGGAGCATTTTTAATGTCCTCTGGCAGTTGGTTCCATAGCTGTACTGCATAGTAGCTAAAAGCTGCTTCACCACACTTTTTGTTTTAACAACTGGTTTTAATAGTAAATTTTTCTGTTGCGATCTGGTAGATCTGATTGGGTTAGGCCGCTGCAACATATCAGAGAGGTAATTGGGCCCTGTACCATTTAGAGATTTGTACACCAGCAGCAATGCTTTAAAGTCAATTCTGTAGCTTACTGGAAGCCAGTGAAGGGACCTTAGAATTGGAGTAATGTGCTCTGTTCTTTTTGTTCGTGTGAGAACCCGCAGGCAAGCTGGAGCCTATCCCAGCTGACTACGGGCGAAAGGCGGGGTACACCCTGGACAAGTTGCCAGGTCATCACAGGGCTGACACCATTCACACTCACATTCACACCTACGGTCAATTTAGAGTCACCAGTTAACCTAACCTGCATGTCTTTGGACTGTGGGGGAAACCGGAGCACCCGGAGGAAACCCACGCGGACCAGGGGAGCTGCTAGAAATCTTGGGCCCTATGAAAGATTATAATTTAGGGGCCCCCCGGTAAAATTTTCAAGCTCAAGCAACTGAATTTGAAGTCTGTTTTTGGCTGGCACTTCTACTTTACTATGCATGTGATCAGCTACCTAGCAAGTTTAGGTGATACAATTATTTGGTATTTGAACACTTTTTAAATGCAGAATTAGACTGAATAGACTGTTGCCTTAAAAATGATGTATATGGAAGATGTATATATTTTTTTCTTTTATGAGCAACTATTATCAGTAGCCTATGGAGTTAATTCAATCCAAATGTTTGTGTTGAGAGAAATTGCATGAATCACTGTATCAGTATGGATTTATAACATTCTGTATGCACATTATGGATACTCCAGAGCCCTCCAGCAAACATCATCAATAATCAGGATTACAAAATGTATTTCTTTGTTTCCTCCATTTATTGACTTATTGTATGTGATCAAATGTATGCCTTGATGAATAACTACACTAGTTTTTTGATACAATTACATAGTGCACTGCAAGAAATCCACTAAGTGTTTTTGGTTTCTTTTAGGCATCACACATTTATTAGAAAACACAGCAAATGTTCAAATATTCAAGTTAAATATTTAGCAACAGTATCAATAAATCCACACATGAACAATAGCATTGATATCTATGACCACAGCTAATGTGCAAAATATTAAAGTTAAATACTTAACAATATCAACAAATCCACACATGAACAATGGCAAAACATCTAGACTTAATTATACAATAAAGATACCTATGAAAAAAGGTGATTTTTTTTTTTCACACACAGTGTGATATCCGGACTTCATAATTTATCGCTCCTGCTTAGCAACTTCCCAGAATCAGACTGTACCATTAGTAAAAAGGGTGGAGGGGTGAAATGACTATCATAAATAATTCAAGAAAAATGTTATAGCAAATCATAACCATGTATAATTTGCTTATTTTAACAGATGAAATATTTTATTTCAAAAACTTACACAAGGCAATACTATTAAAATGATATTAATATCCCTCACAGGCCCCCCTGTCAGTGCCGGGCCCTTAGAATCGTCCTAACTTCCCCCCCTTAGCGGCGCCCCTGACGGGGAGAACATGCGAACTCCGCACAGAAAGGCCCTCGCCGGCCACGGGGCTCGAACCCGGACCTTCTTGCTGTGAGGCGACAGCGCTAACCACTACACCACCATGCCGCCCTGGCATGATCTTGTTCCTTCTAATGTGTCTTTCTCTGTTTTTGCTGATCATACAGCAATTTGGAAATCTGGAAAAAACATACATTTTCTACAGAAACATATCGTTAGCATAATTGCCTAAGTCATATTTGAATGTTTTCGGAAAAAAAGAAAAAACACAATTTTTAGCAAGCACATTGGTATTTTTTTAATTGATTTTGTAATAGTAAGTTCAACAAGATGTGTGAACAAGTTTGCAAAAAAAAAAGACATCATTGATTGCATAACAAATAAAAGTGACTTAGGCAATTTTTCTCTTACATATAAATACAAACATAACATAGAAAAGTAGTTTTACTTTCCTAAACATGACCAAGTTGTTTTACTTGTTTAACCTTAACCAAAGTCCTACTCAGGTGCTGTGGGAATTCGTTTTCACACTGTCTATTGATGAGGGAGGTTGTCAGAGTAATGGTGGACCACTCTTGGTAGTACTGGTTTCATTGCCTGCAAGTCATTGAATTTCCTGAGAGTGATTGGCAGTTGGGCAGGAAAGAATGGGACCCAGTGGAGTGGTTCTTCGGGGATGCTGAGTCGCTGATGTAGGTCCTCCCAGTCTGACTCAAAATCCAACTTGTGCCGGATTCGACCATCTGCCAAGTACTGGAGAGCCCGAAGGCTATGGACTGTGGGGTCGCCAACTTTTCTGCCTGGTTGAATGTTGGTGACATAGGCCCCAGATAACTTTATGAAGTCATTGTGGTATAGCTGGGTCACCTTGTATGGGGATGGATGCAAACGTGCAGTCTCAAAGGTGGGGTTTACATTAGACCGTATCAGCGGATCATCAGATTAACGTTTTTAAAACGATTAGTGTGCACACAGCAACACCAATACACGATTTGCGTGCACACAGCAACACCAATACACGGATACGCTCGGCTCCGCAGGCATCCTGCGCTCCAAATCACTCCGCCCTGAACAGCGAGTGCCCTCTGGAGGGTGTGCACTCCGGCCCTGCGCAGCTCGCAGAGCGCGCGAGTATAGCGCACGAGCAGTGATTCGGGACTGAGCCGCTGTGTGTGTGATCCCAGCGCATATCACTTACCACTTGCAAGTGGAAGGATGGCAAGCCTAAAGACAATCATAACTACACAATGGGCAGTATTTGCATCAGTATTTGCAGTATTTTCATACTTTTATACTCTTTAATGAAAGGTGATACAAGGCGGAAGTCCGCGCCGTTTTTCAGCAGTCACGTCACATGACCAACGCCAGCGAATCAGGAAGGTGGATGTCACAGTGACGTTGTCCAATGACGACGCCAGCTAGAGCTCAGCACAGCGTATCCGCGTATTCTCAATGTTTACACAGCACCGGAGCTGACACGATCTGGATTGAATACGTGGACCCTGGCGGATTCCCGTTTCCCGGCGTTTCCAGGCGGTTTAATGTAAACGGACAGTGCATCCGCGAAGAAAACGAGACAGATACGGTCTAATGTAAACTTGGCCAAAGATGACAATGTAATCACGTGGAGTGTGAATATCTTTGATGGTACGCTGTTCAATGAGGCTATGCATGGAGTCACACTCCATTTGTGTGTCAAAAATGCCTAAGTCAAAGAGATGACTAAGGCAGCTAGTGATTTTGGACTCTAAAATGTGTTCTGATAGGCTGAGGACATAGGCAATAAGGCAGGGTGATGCAGCAGTGGTAGGAGAGTAAAAGTTAGGCAGATATCACAATTTGGCCAAAAAATGACTTGGGCAATTATGCTATTAGGCTAACAATATACTTTAGTTGGCTTTAGATTTCATCAAATCTGGGTGTGATAAATGGGGTTTTAAAATCTCTGAAAGTAAATCCTCTGTGGTCTTATTCCATAAAGGTAAAAAATATTATATAAAATTGATGTATAATGGTAAATAAATAAAAATGATAAAACTGTAAAGTTTTTAGGCCTTTACTTTGACTCCAAACTTGCATGGGAAAACTCATCTCATCTCATTATCTCAAGCTGCTTTATCCTTCTACAGGGTCGCAGGCAAGCTGGAGCCTATCCCAGCTGACTACGGGCGAAAGGCGGGGTACACCCTGGACAAGTCGCCAGGTCATCACAGGGCTGACACATAGACACAGACAACCATTCACACTCACATTCACACCTACGGTCAATTTAGAGTCACCAGTTAACCTAACCTGCATGTCTTTGGACTGTGGGGGAAACCGGAGCACCCGGAGGAAACCCACGCGGACACGGGGAGAACATGCAAACTCCACACAGAAAGGCCCTCGCCGGCCCCGGGGCTTGAACCCAGGACCTTCTTGCTGTGAGGCGACAGTGCTAACCACTACACCACCGTGCCGCCCCGCATGGGAAAACTCACGTAACTAAATGTCGTAAAAGAATAAATGTTTCTAAAGTTATATGTGGCAGCAAGTGGGGTATTGACAAAGAAACAATGATCATTCTCTATAAATCTTTAATTTGATCATGTCTTGATTATGGGTGTGAAGTTTATGATACTGCATGTATTTCTAGGAAAAGACAATTAGATGTTATTCAAAATCAATGCCTTAGAATCTGCACTGGCGGCACGGTGGTGTAGTGGTTAGCGCTGTCGCCTCACAGCAAGAAGGTCCGGGTTCGAGCCGGCGAGGGCCTTTCTGTGTGGAGTTTGCATGTTCTCCGCGTGGGTTTCCTCCGGGTGCTCCAGTTTCCCCCACAGTCCAAAGACATGCAGGTTAGGTTAACTGGTGACTCTAAATTGACCGTAGGTGTGAATGTGAGTGTGAATGGTTGTCTGTGTCTATGTGTCAGCCCTGTGATGACCTGGCGACTTGTCCAGGGTGTACCCCGCCTTTCGCCCGTAGTCAGCTGGGATAGGCTCCAGCTTGCCTGCGACCCTGTAGAACAGGATAAAGCAGCTAGAGATAATGAGATGAGAATCTGTACTGATGCTTTTAAATGTACTCCTTTGGAGATGGACTGTTCTGTTATGCCTTTAGACCTAAATTTAAACAAACTCAAAGTGCAATTAAATATAGATCTTTTGAAGATCATCCAACAAAAAAAAATGTTTTTTAGAACAACAAATTTGTAACCTTAATCTTCACTTTCGTCCTATATTTTCTAAAGTTGTTCATAGTCTTCCGGTTCCAGCTTGTTATCCTTTGGTTGATCCTTTTCCGTTCCGGGAATCCCAATCTCCAAAAGTTTATTTGGATTTAGTCCCTAAAATCTCTAAACAAGAGGATAATAGTTGCTACAGTGGTGCTTGAAAATTTGTGAACCCTTTAGAATTTTCTATATTTTTGCATAAATGTGACCTCTAAAACATCATCAGATTTTCACACAAGTCCTAAAAGTAGATAAAGAGAACCCAGTTAAACAAATGAGACAAAAATATTATACTTGGTCATTTATTTATTGAGGAAAATGATCCAATATTACATATCTGTGAGTGGCAAAAGTATGTGAACCTCAAGGATTAGCAATTAATTTGAAGGTGAAATTAGAGTCAGGTGTTTTCAATCAATGGGATGACAATCAGGTGTGAGTGGGCACCCTGTTTTATTTAAAGAACAGGGATCTATCAAAGTCTGATCTTCGGTGGGGGTGATTTTGGTTTTGGCGTTGGGCGGGGTGAATGGTCAGGAGTTGTTTGTGGGAAGTGACAGAGTAGGAAGTGTGGGATGGATGAATCTGAGCGTGGGTTTGGTGAGGATGGGGGTCCCAAGCGTAAAAAATCGAAGGGGATTAATAACAGTATTAATGAGAATATGGATACATCGGTGAGGAAGGAATCATATAAGGTATTTATTACGTTGGTTAAAGAGGGTGATTCGTTTACGGGTTGGAGTCCTATCCAGTTGACGAGGAAGGTGTATGAGGAGTTAGGAGAAGTTGTGCGTGCCATTAAAACAAGGATTGGGTCACTTCTGGTAGAATGTATGGATGAGGCACAATTACAGGGATGTGATTTTTCCGCGAATTCGCGGAATTCCACTTTTTTCACCTCAAAATTTGAAAAAAAAAATTTTCCGATTTTTCGCTCAAAAATCCGCATTCATATCCTATTCGTTCCGACTTTCAGTAATTCCGTCATTTGAGATGAAACGAGGTACGTGATTGGCCCATCGCTCTGTAACAACCAATGAACGCGCTTGTTAGATAGCTGTACGTAAGCTCGCTTCAAACAAAGAGTTGAAAGATGGCAGCCTCCGTGATCGAGCGTAAAGATGCACCTGATCATCAATTTGGTGTGTGTGTGTGTGTGTGTGTGTTTAAAGTAAATAAACATGGGAAAGAAGAAAAAAACAACCCAGCTCATTTCTTTCCCCATAATAAACCTGTGAGTGGTGATGGCGTCACTGCACGTGCCACAGTTGGGTATGTTTTTGCGGTGTGACGAAGGTTGCCGTGGCAACGGGGCCTCGCGCCATCTGTTGCTTCCTGGATGCGCATGCGCACGCTATGAAAGCTGTGGTGAAAAGGTTACCATCGGAGGCTAAACCTTCTGAGGAGAAAAGAAGGGGCGGTTTTTATTTGTTTGTTTTAGTTACGTCCGAAGAAACAGCAGTTTAAATCACGGCTCTAGTTTACAAATCAAAATGGTTACTCAGTGAAAACAAAACAAAAGCTAGAGAGAGGGGGAGTGGTGTAGAGAGAGGGGGAGTGGTGGGAGTTTAACCCGGGAAAGTGAGTCTGTGAGGCGGCAGTGATGCTTGACCCCTCCTGCCTCCTCTCACTTTACCTCAGAGTCTCTGCCAACTTCATCACAGATTATTTCACCTTTTTCACTCGAAGTTAGTTTTAATTTTCGCTCAAAACTTTTCCCACAGCGTGGATGTAAGGTAATTATACACAATTTTGATTTGTTTATTCAATATTAAAATGTTGGTGCAAATAATACATACTTGCCAACTTTTCAAAATTCTCATGAGGGAGAAAAGTGCATGAAAGACATTTTCAATTGGCCGAGGGTCTGATGCGCGGTTGAAATGATAAAAATAGTGGATCCCAATTAATTGCAAACACATTTTTTGTGAATGTTGTTTAGTGAAAAAGTGATTTTTATTCTTGCATATGAAAATCCTCAAGTGAGTGAACACTGTACAGTTCTGTATATGAGTCAATTTCACAGAAAACGTATTTTTTTTGTCCGGACGTGTTTTGTTTCCATTTTGAGATTTCTAAAACCTTTTTATGGTCTCATATGATAAAACATTATCAGTTCTACCTTGCATTTCAAAATTTGACTACTTTGGTTCATAAATGTGAATTTTGTAGCAAATTTTAGGGTCGAAAATGAGCAAAAATGGCTGTTCCACTGAAAAGAGACTTTTTTTCAGACATGATTCTTAATGTTAGACAAAAGTGGAATTGAAACTTTTTCATGTTCAACGACAAGACTGTGGAAACCACAATGGACATATCACATGTCCATTGTGGTTTCCACAGTCTTGTCGTTGAACATGAAAATGTTTCAATTCCACCTTTGTCTAACATTAAGCCGAGGGCTTGTGTTTGCTTGCCATTTTAGTACAATTTTTAAGTCAGAAAACCCCAGACCCCTGGCTAAAATTTTCAGATAATTTCACCAGCCCCAAATCACATCCCTGCAATTAATGAGAACAGTAAAGATGACTAAATTTGCTGGGCAGAATGTAAAGTGTGTGGTAGGCTGGGATAAAAAACTGATTAGGGGAGTAATAACTGGGATCCCTGTTGAGGATTCAATGGAAGACCTAATGGCTAGTATTAGAAAGGTCAAAGTAAGAGGCTAAGCGCCTAAAAATGAAAAGGGATGGGGTGTTGAGCGACAGTCTGTCGGTTTTGCTTACGTTTGATGAAATCATGCTTCCCCAAAAAGTGTTTATAGGGTTTGAGTTTTGATGTAAGGGCGTATATCCCTCCTCCATTGAGATGTTTCAAGTGCCAAAGGTATGAGCATATAGCAGCAGTATGTAAAGGGAAATTAAGATGCAGTAAGTGCAGAGGAGAACATAATTATGGGGAATGTGCGGAAGGGTCACTTCAAAAATGTTGCAATTGTGGTGGTAATCACAGTGCAGCGTATGGAGGCTGTGAGGTGTATAAATGAATGAGAGAAGTTCAGAGAATTAAAGTTGAGCAAGGAAAGTCTTATGCCGAGGCAGTTAAGCAAGTTCCTAAACCAGTTAATGTGGCAAAGAATGATAATGGCAGATCGAAAGGAGAGTGCACGACATGCAAAAAGATTCAAGAAGATTCACTGATTGTTAAGAAACGGGACTTTGTGTTTTTTATGGCCGATGTCATTAATAAAGCGGCTCAAACAAGTAGCAGAACAGACAGGATTAAAATCATAGTTAAGTCTGGCAGGAAACTTTTGAACGTGCAAGGGTTGGAATGGACAAGTGTTGTGGATGCTCTTAATGAACAAGACGCTACTGTTGAGGAGTCCTCTCTTTATCAATCATGTTCAGGACCTTTAGTATCGTATTAATGGTGTTGCATATCCTTCAATGGAATGCAAGGAGTTTGATTTCCAATGGCCAGGAATTTAAGAAGTACATTGAGAATCTTGATGTAATGCCTGATATTATTTGCATTCAGGAATCCTGGCTGATACCTAGGCTGGACTTTGTTATTAAAGGGTTTATTTCAGTGAGAAGGGACAGGGACTCTGGTATGGGTGTTGTTGTTGTTGTTACCTTCATTCAGAGGGGGGTACAGTTTAGGGAGGTAAGGAAAGGAGATGACATGGAATATATTATTGTTGAAGTTTGGTGTGATGTTGGTAAAGTTTTAATTGTTAACTTTTATAATCCTTGTAGGCAGTTGGAAATGAGATCACTTGAAGAAATTTTTACGGCTATGTCTGGGAAAATAATTTGGCAGACCTGCCAACCTTTACGCATTTTGCGTAGCAGATACGCATTTAGACATCAAACTACGCTGCTACGATTTAACACTTCAAAATACGCAAAAAAGCCATTGATGGCTTTGAGTTCAAAGATCTTTAATATTCCGGTTCAACTGTCTGTGCATTCGCGCACTAGGCAACTCGTCTATGGGTTGCCAGCAACCTGTAGAAAAAAGAAGACTTCGACCAATCACAGCGCTAGTTTTAAACTCTTCAACTAGGCCTAGGCTATGAGGCTCAGCGGAGAGCCTCGGTCCTCGAGGAGCCGTCAAAACGAAAGTAACGAAATTGATTTTCATCCCTCTCGGTCGATCTTCATACTGTGACTGGTTTCACAAGGGAAGATGGTGCTAAACACCGTTTCGAAGGTAAATGGGCAGGGCAAGGGTATTGTGAATAAAGCAAGGACACCCGTCCTAACGTCATAGTTCAAAGCACAGTGTTCTGCCTTATCTGAAGGAAATATTTGTTCCAGCTTGTTTTGATATTTGACCCAGGCTTCTCAATCCAAAAAATATTGCATAGCCTAAAGTGAAAATATAGTAGCCTACTGACGTTTCCATCCAGTCAACCGATAGACGCGTTAAAGTCTTGTGAACTCAGCCACTCGTGCATGTGAGATTCAATGAGCAGCGCACAAAGTGTTTTCATGTAAGTGCGTGTGGTGGATGATGATGGTGTGTGTGTGTGTGTGGAGGATGGTGCGTTTGTGTGTGTGCGTGCCTTGCAGTTAATAATACACATGACGTCAGATGAGGATACTGACCGAGAGAGAGAGAGAAGCAAATCTAAAAAGAAGCGAGTCTATGCCCCTCAGAAGTTCCTAACGAAGTATCAAGATCAATGGCCATGCCTCCGCCCCCTAAACTGCCTAATCATGCGTTTTGCACAGTGTGCAATTATGATTTTGACATTAGCCATCAAGGAAATACAGGTAATAATATTGCTAACATAGAAATGCTTGCATTTATATACATAGGCCATTATTTTTTCCAAATTAGGCCAGGTCAGTGAATATGAATATTATAAAGGCTATGTTATTGGATAGGCCAGAGCAGCCTATAATTTATTTTCAGTAAATTTTTCTGTGTGGTTATCAGTTTGCATTTACTAAATATTAATATTGAAAAATATATATTTATATAGGTACTCTGGAATATTCACTTTCGATGTTTAGTGTGGGCAGCACGGTGGCGTAGTGGTTAGCGCTGTCGCCTCACAGCAAGAAGGTCCTGGGTTCGAGCCCCGGGGCTGGCGAGGGCCTTTCTGCGCGGAGTTTGCATGTTCTCCCCGTGTCCACGTGGGTTTCCTCCGGGTGCTCCGGTTTCCCCCACAGTCCAAAGACATGCAGGTTAGGTTAACTGGTGACTCTAAATTGAGCGTAGGTGTGAATGTGAGTGTGAATGGTTGTCTGTGTCTATGTGTCAGCCCTGTGATGACCTGGCGACTTGTCCAGGGTGTACCCTGCCTTTCGCCCATAGTCAGCTGGGATAGGCTCCAGCTTGCCTGCGACCCTGTAGAAGGATAAAGCGGCTAGAGATAATGAGATGAGATGAGGATTGTGTGTGTATTTTGCAGACTGCCGGCATCTGTTTTAAAAGACATAGTCTGTAGCCCTTTGGTTTTTCTGTTATCTATACAATATAATGCTAAATGTCAAAAGGGACATAGCATGCTATTTGGGATTCTTTGTTGTTTATAATTCCCAATGTATTTAAGATACAATATGCCAAAGGCAGTACATTCATGGATTAAAGCAAAAAAAATTATTTGACTGAAAATTTACGGGGGTTATGGGTAGATTTCGATGAAATTCTGAGAATGGTTAACTTAGAACTGATAACTTTTATTATCAATTAATTAATGGATTAATATCTCATATCATCTCTAGCCGCTTTATCCTTCTACAGGGTCGCAGGCAAGCTGGAGCCTATCCCAGCTGACTACAGGCGAAAGGCGGGGTACACCCTGGACAAGTCGCCAGGTCATCACAGGGCTGACACATAGACACACACAACCATTCACATTCACACCTACGGTCAATTTAGAGTCACCAGTTAACCTAACCTGCATGTCTTTGGACTGTGGGGGAAACCGGAGCACCCGGAGGAAACCCACGCAGACACGGGGAGAACATGCAAACTCCGCACAGGAAGGCCCTCGCCGGCCACAGGGCTCGAACCCAGACCTTCTTGCTGTGAGGCGACAGCGCTAACCACTACACCACCGTGCCGCCCATGGATTAATATATTCAATTTATTGTTGAGTGATTCTTCACCATTATTCGTTTTTGAGATATTCATTTTTGTTTGCAGCTTCATAGACAATTCTTTCTTTGAATTTTGCAGCAATGCCATGCGTGCACAAAATATGAGGCATGAGCATTTGACAGTGACAACCAAGAGAGGGCGCTCCTGTCTTCCGAGACTGATCGCATCAAATCGACCAATGGCTGCGATGTGGTCAACAGCAGGTCATGCTGCGCTATAAAAGCACAGACACATTTTCTGTGCACAGACGCGATCAGCCATAGACGGACTGACCTCCGTTGGGGTGAGACTTGCTCCTGGTAAAGAAGAGGTTTGCTGAAGACCCCTTACATTGGCCTTGTGGCTGGCTTCCAGTTGATGGCGCGACAGCACTTTCTTTCCATTGCTTCCGTATATTTTTTTTTTTTGTGGCAAACCAGACAAATGCAAGCGCCTGGAATGTTTAGTTTTTTGCACCATAATGGCTTTCCGTTTTCACCTATTTCGTACAGCCAAGCCCACCTCCACTTGTTTTTTACACCTTTATTGATGGTAGACACATCAGTGCCTTCTTTCATGTAAAGCGCATCCATGCTGCCGAAACCGAAAGCAGAATGACATGCTCCTCTATGCTCGATGTCAATATAGAAAAAAGTTTGGATATTTTAAGTTTGTTTCTTAGACAAGGATTTTTTTTTAAGCTTGTTACCTCGTTAACAGTTTCGGCGAGATAACTCGCCGAAACTGTTAACGAGGTAACAAGCTTAAAAAAAAATCCTTGTCTAAGAAACGAACTTAAAATATCTCTAATAGTTAGACATAATGAACATCCACTACATAGAAAAAAGTTTGGATCTTCGCTTAAATTAAAATTGGAGTTTGACCTTACTTTGTGTTGAAATACGACTTCAAAAACAATTCAAGATTTTATTAAGAGAAATATTGTGGCCAACACGAGTGTCAAGTTACCTAAAAGATCACGTGAAGTTGGCTGCTATCTACTTTGCGTTCGTTCTCATTTTCTTCCATCATTTCATAGGCCAGAAACAGATGTTTTGACGTAATTTAACTTAGTAGGCTATGATTATTATTTAACCGTAGTCTTCTAGACATTTTGACTGTTTGGGGCATTGAACGCTGGTGTATGATTTTCAGGGAATAAAGTTTAGCGCATGTCGGAGCATCATTGCACTCGCAGCCTCCAACTCCTCAAACGTCCTTTAAATTGTGATATAACGTAGGCTATAAGGCACGGTTCTAACATGCCTTACACATTGGCCTAACGAAAATAATAATCGTTGGGGCGTCTGCTGATTTGTTAGTTATAAATTTAGGTCTAATTACTTCTGACAGTCTGCAAGCATTGCACCGTCAGGTCTTCAAGTCTGGCTGAAGCAGAGGAGCGGGCTTTCCGGGGTTTATTTTTTCATTTTTTTTTTAACATGCTCTATTTCTATATGTCCAAGTTTGAACTGAGTCATTTTGGCAAGATTTAATTTAATACAAAACAGAAATGGTCAGACACAAGCACGCCAAGCACATGGGAATGTATTTTGCCAATTTTGACAGCGCATGTTTTTTTAATGCCGCACCGTAGACAGCGAACGTTTAAACATGATCAAACATAGGAAATGAACGACACAAAGCATGGCTCAAAAACAAAAAAGTTAAATAAACCCTGCTGATAGTTGATGGTGTTGCAACACATCAGTGTTATAACCCAATCTCTACCCAACCACCCGTCATTTAGGGTTCCGGTGGGGGTGGAGGTGCTAAAAGATGGGGTGACGAGGGGGCAGATGGATACTAGAAAAAGCTAATTGGGAGAAGTATACAGAGTTGAGTGATGAGTGGCTATCATTGGTGGAGGATGATGTAGGTGTGGAAGAGATGGGAATTAGTGCAAGTATAGTGGCTGTGGCAGAGGAGGCTATCCCAAAGACAGAAGCCAGGCCTTTGAGCAGGATTGTACCTTAGTGGTCAAAGGAATGTCAAGATGCAGTGAAGAATAGGAACGGGTTATTCAGGATATTAAAGAAATCTCATAACTTTCAGTCTTTGAGTATAAGAGAGCGCAGGCTCTAGTGAGGAGGGCTGTGAAGAAGTCAAAAAAGGAGTATTGGAGGAGGTTTTGTGACTCCTTGGGGCGTACTACCCCCATAGAGAGAGTGTGGGGTACAATTAAGAAAATGAATGGCATTAACAGAAGCTATGACTGCGTTCAGACTGCACCCTGAAATGACCCATATCCGATTTTTTTTGCCCATATGCGACCTGTATCCGATTTGTTATTGACAATCTGAACGACACAGATCCGATTTTTTTCACATGCGACCCAGGCCGCTTGGATATGTGGTCCTAATTCCGATGCATATCCGATATTTTCACATGCGACTGCAGTCTGACCGGACAGGTCGCATTCATGCGACCTACACGTCATCAACAAGAGACAAACGTCACTATTCTGCGTTGGCTAATCCCGTCTCTTTGGTGGAAAACAACAACATTTGTACAGTTTTCAGAATTTAAATAGACTTTTATAGAATTGATCAAGCTAATGGTGGATTTGGTAGGGACCTGGATGTTTATCTGTTAGCCTGATTAAATAAAACAGTTTCTATAACTGATTTATAACTTAAACCATCCTGTATTACAAGATTATAAGATTGTTCTGGAAATTTCCAGTAATTTGACACCTTCGGTCTCATTAGTCTGCTGCCCACATTAATCAGATTATTGTGTGACTTCCGCCGCCACCACAAAAACCACATCGCCAGGTCTCGCCTCATCTCCATGCTTTACTTGCAAACTTGAAGAGTGCGCTTTTTTTTTTGTTTACGTATTACGTAGATGTGCTTATTACGTGTCAATTTGCGCATGCGGGACACTTTTGGGTCGTTTTCCGTTCATATTGGAGATCGCATACAAGTAATGTCTGGTAATGTGAACGGCCTAACAAAAAAATCGGATTTCACAACAAATCGGATATGGGTCGTTTCAGGTTGCAGTCTGAACATAGTGTAAGACTACCCCTTGATTATTGATGGAGAAAATGTTGCAGCTGGGCGGCACGGTGGTGTAGTGGTTAGCGCTGTCGCCTCACAGCAAGAAGGTCCTGGGTTCGAGCCCCGGGGCCGGCGAGGGCCTTTCTGTGCGGAGTTTGCATGTTCTCCCCGTGTCCGCCTGGGTTTCCTCCGGGTGCTCCGGTTTCCCCCACAGTCCAAAGACATGCAGGTTAGGTTAACTGGTGACTCTAAATTGACCGTAGGTGTGAATGGTTGTCTGTGTCTATGTGTCAGCCCTGTGATGACCTGGCGACTTGTCCAGGGTGTACCCCGCCTTTCGCCCGTAGTCAGCTGGGATAGGCTCCAGCTTGCCTGCGACCCTGTAGAAGGATAAAGTGGCTAGAGATGATATGAGATGAGATGAAAATGTTGCAGCTACTAGCAAAGATGAGGCAGAGGTTATAGCTAAAACATTAGCTAGAGTGCATAGCTCTGATAACCTAAGTCTGGTGGAAAGGAAGAAACAATCTTAAAATACACTGAGAATGTGAGTGTTGGTCAGAAAGAAAGCAGTTTGAGTGCCCTGTTTACAAGATTAGAGTTAAACAATGTCCTGAGGAAAATAAGGAAGTCTGCTCCAGGGAAGGAGGACTATATCTGTTATGAAATGTTGAGTAGGCTCAGTGATGGGGGGGAAACAAGCTATTGCTGCTATTCAATAAAATATGGGTAGAGGGGGTGATTCCTAGGGAATGGAAAGAGTCTTTGATTGTACCAATCAGGAAACCTGGTAAAGATCCTCATAACCCAGGTAGTTACCGGCCAATAGCTTTGACTTCCCAGGTGGGAAAAACCATGGAAAAGATGGTAAATGATAGGCTGACCTACTGGCTAGAGACTAAGGTGGGGTTTACATTAGACCGTATCAGCGGATCATCAGATTAACGTTTTTAAAACGATTAGCGTGCACACAGCAATGCCAATACACGATTCGCGTGCACACAGCAACGCCAATACACGGATACGCTCGGCTCCGCAGGCATCCTGTGCTCCAAATCACTCCGCCCTGAACAGCGAGTGCCCTCTGGAGGGTGCGCACTCCGGCCCTGCGCAGCTCACAGAGCGCGCGAGTGAAGCGCACGAGCAGTGATTCGGGACTGAGCCGCTGTGTGTGTGATCTTAGTGCATATCACTTATCACTTGCAAGTGGAAGGATGGCAAGCCTAAAGACAATCATAACTACACAATGGGCAGTATTTGCATCAGTATTTGCAGTATTTTCATGCATTTATACTCTTTAATGAAAGGTGATACAAGGCGGAAGTCCGCGCCGTTTTTCAGCAGTCGCGTCACATGACCAACGCCAGCGAATCAGGAAGGTGGATGTCACAGTGACGTTGTCCAATGACGACGCCAGCTAGAGCTCAGCACAGCGTATCCGCGTATTCTCAATGTTTACACAGCACCGGACCAGACACGATCTGGATTGAATACGTGGACCCTTGCGGATTCCCGTTTCCCGGCGTTTCCAGGCGTTTTAATGTAAACGGACAGTGCATCCGCGAAGAAAACGAGACGGATACGGTCTAATGTAAACTTGGCCTAAGGGACTTCTCCAAAGCTACCAGAGTGGCTTTAGGAGAGGTAGAGGTACCATGGATCCAGTAGTGTGTCTAGAAGACTTCATAAGGAGAGCCCAAGTAAATAAAGAATCAGTAGTAGCAATATTTTTTATATTGAAAAGGCTTATGACATGCTTTGGACAAAAGGTTTGTTAATCAAGCTGCAGCAATTAGGGGTTGGGGGTAGAATGCTCCAGTGGGTGGAGGCTTTCCTGACTGACAGACGGCTAAGGGTTAAAAGAAATGGGGACGTAAGCTCCAGCTATGTAGCAGAAAATGGCACTCCTCAGGGAAGTATTGTTAGTCCATTACTGTTTAATATAATGATAGATCAAATATTTAAGAATGTACAGGAGCCTGATGGTGTAACCTTGTTTGCTGATGATGGAGCTATGTGGAAGAAGGAGAGGAATTTGGGTTTCATTATAAATAAAATGCAGTGTGCAGTTAATGAAGTTCAGCAATGGGCGGTTCAGTGGGGATTTAGGATCTCAGTGGAGAAAACAAAATGATTTTCTCTAGGGGAAGTATTAGTCCTGAGCTTAAAATTTACCTGGCAGGCAGAGAGCTGGAAAGAGTCGGGTTTTTTAAGTACTTGGGGGTATGGTTTGACAGGAAGTTGACGTGGGCGTTCCACATCCAGAAAATGGTGGATAGGTGTAAAAAAAAATTCTAAATGTAATGAGGTGCCTGTGTGGGGTTGAATGGGGTGCATCCGGTGCAGCACTGAGATCAATCTATACTGGCCTCCTGAGGTCAGTATGACTATGGGTGTATAGCCTATGGGTCGGCTTCCAAGTCATTGTTGCACAAACTAGATGTGATACACAACCAAGCTTTGAGAATCTGCTGTGGAGCAATTAAAACATCACCAGTGGCAGCCATTCAAATTGAGGTTGGGGAAATGCCCTTATATTTAAGAAGACAGCAGCTTGCCCTGGTGTACTGGGCTAACCTCAGGGGTCACAGTGATGGCCACATTACTGAGCCAGTCCTGAAATATTGCCAAGAGCAACTGTATGAGGGAGGGAAAAGCTTTGAGTGGACAGTCAAGGATTGGGTTATGAATATGGGATTAAGTGGCTTTAATATCTGCCCTACAGTATCATATTCTACAGTTCCCCCTTGGACCTTTGAGGAAGCTAAAGTAGACCTGGGGCTGCTTGAAGAAAGGCAGGAGTGTGAGGTGGACAAGTGGAGAGTTGATGGGTACAGTCATGGACATTACAGCCATGAACATTACAGCAAGAGTATGTTCATATATACAGATGCCTCAAAGGGTCCTGATAAAAGGGTGGGAGTGGCGTATGTGGTACCCGAGCTGGGGTTGGCCATTAAAAAGAGAATAACTGATGACCTGGCTGTGTATACAGCAGAGCTGGTAGCCATATGGTTTGCCCTGCTCTGGATAGAGGGTAATGGGGATAGGCACAGGCAAGTGGTCATAGCATCTGACTCTAGCTCTGCTCTTGTGAGTATTCACTCACATTCCACATCCAGGAACGACATTCTTCTTGACGTTTTACAGTTGACAAGTGCGTTAATGAAGGCAGGTTTTAAACTTTCCTTTTTATGGGTTCCAGCTCATGTAGGGGTGGAGGAGAACGAGTTGGCTGACAAATATGCCAAAAGAGCGGCAAGTAGGGACAATATAGATACTAATATACAGTATAGTAAGGCTGAAGTCAAAAGCATCATTAAAGATCACGTGGACAAGCCAGAAGGCTATTGGAAAAATGTTTTGTGGACGGATGAGACCAAAATAGAACTTTTTGGTTTAAATGAGAAGCGTTATGTTTGGAGAAAGGAAAACACTCCATTCCAGCATAAGAACCTTATCCCATCTGTGAAAGATGGTGGTGGTAGTATCATGGTTTGGGCCTGTTTTGCTGCATCTGGCCCAGGATGGCTTGCCGTCATTGATGGAACAATGAATTCTGAATTATACCAGCAAATTCTAAAGGAAAATGTCAGGACATCTGTCCATGAACTGAATCTCAAGAGAAGGTGGGTCATACAGCAAGACAACGACCCTAAGCACACAAGTCGTTCTACCAAAGAATGGTTCAAGAAGAATAAAGTGAATGTTTTGGAATGGCCAAGTCAAAGTCCTGACCTTAATCCAATCGAAATGGTATGGAAGGACCTGAAGCGAGCAGTTCATGTGAGGAAACCCACCAACATCCCAGAATTGAAGCTATTCTGTATGGAGGAATGGGCTAAAATTCCTCCAAGCCGGTGTGCAGGACTGATCAACAGTTACCGGAAACGTTTAGTTGCAGTTATTGCTGCACAAGGGGGTCACACCAGATACTGAAAGCAAAGGTTCACATACTTCTACCACTCACAGATGTGTAATATTGGATCATTTTCCTCAATAAATAAATGACCAAGTATGATATTTTTGTCTCATTTGTTTAATTGGGTTCTCTTTATCTACTTTTAGGACTTGCGTGAAAATCTGATGTTTTGGGTCATATTTATGCAGAAATATAGAAAATTCTAAACGGTTCACAAACTTTCAAGCACCACTGTAGTTGACCTCTCACAAAGTGATGTATGTGATTTAGGTGGTGTTTACATTAGACCGTATCCGTCTCGTTTTCGTCGCGGATGCACTGTCCGTTCACATTAAAACGCCGGGAAACGACTCCACAGGCGGAACAACTTGAATCCGCCAGGGCCCACGTATTCAACCCAGTTCGTATCTGATCCGGTGCTGTGTAAACATTGAGATACGAGGAAACGCAGTGCTGAGCTCTAGCTGACGTCGTCATTGGACAACGTCACTGTGACATCCACCTTCTTGATTCGCTGGCGTTGGTCATGCCACGTTGGTCATGTGACGCGACTGCTGAAAAACGGCGCGGACTTCACTTCCTGCTATTGTTTCCGCCTTGTATCACCTTTTTGTTTTTCATTAAAGAGTATAAAAGTATGAATATAATGCTTTGCATAGGCGGTTTTAAACGGGGGCCAGGGGGGGCCAGTGCCCCTGTAAAATTGCTCCTGGCCCCTGTTGTGGCCCCTGTGCTGAACAGGTAACAAGATTTATTAATTTTGACGTGCGCTGGCTCGAAGATCGGAACTGACATGACGGAGTGTTCTACACGGACTCCTTAAAGCGCTACACGCACACTGTTACCTGCAGCAGAAAGACCCGCAGCAGCGCGAATTGCACTGTAAAAAAAATATTTGTTGTTTTAACTTAAGTTAGTGCAAGGGCTGCCTTAAAATTTTGAGTTCACTGGAATTCACATAGTAAGTTAAATTGTTGTGAACTTACTATATTAATTTTCAGTGAACTCAAAATTTTAAGGCAGCCCTTAAGGCAACCCTTGCACTAACTTTAAGTTAAAACAACAAATATTTTTTTTACAGTGTGTAAACTTCGGACGTGAGAGATTGCAGCCCTGCAAGGACTAGGCTACTGCAAAGAGGCGAAGGTAAGGAAAATTATTCAATTTCGTAACGTCAGTGTTTGCACATATCCGTGTTTTACTGTTGTTGTTCACTACAATAATAAATCCGTTTTATTGCGCTTTCTTAAAAGTGCGTTGCACAGCAATAAGTAGCCTAACTTAATATTTTTGGGAAATGGGTAAAATAACCGACAGTGTTTAACCTTCTTGTAAAACTTGAATGGCCTTTTGATATGTAGAGGCTACATTCCTCTCCGTTTACTTTTTAGTACAGACCTACTGTAGGCTATCATCATTGAAAGAAGCAAGAAGGAGATTGTCCTTTTTTGTCCCTGTTGGCAAAAAGCAACATAGAGAGAGTAAGGAAGATGAAGATTATGAAAGAGGAGAGAGAGCCAGAGGTAGAGAGAGAGCCAGAGGTGGTGGTTGGAGAGGTGGAAAGTGAGGCATCTGAAAGGCAATCTGAGAGTGAGGATGAAGACATTCAGGATCAGATTGAGGGACAGAATGAGGGACAACCCAACAAGTCATTGGGACAACCAGATGCACCATCAGGTTTGTGATGTTGAATAAATGTATGTGTGTGAGCAGTGTCGACCTACAATTCATATAGCCTACTCTGAAAGTGTGAAGTCTGAATAATAATTAATAAATCTCATCATCTCTAGCCGCTTTATCCTTCTACAGGGTCGCAGGCAAGCTGGAGCCTATCCCAGCTGACTACGGGCGAAAGGCGGGGTACACCCTGGACAAGTCGCCAGGTCATCACAGGGCTGACACAGAGACACAGACAACCATTCACACTCACATTCACACCTACGGTCAATTTAGAGTCACCAGTTAACCTAACCTGCATGTCTTTGGACTGTGGGGGAAACCGGAGCACCCGGAGGAAACCCACGCGGACACGGGGAGAACATGCAAACTCCACACAGAAAGGCCCTCGCCGGCCCCGGGGCTCGAACCCAGGACCTTCTTGCTGTGAGGCGACAGCGCTAACCACTACACCACCGTGCCGCCAATTAATAAATATAAAATACAAATAATAGATATAATAATAAATGAATGATAAATGTTGTTCTCAGTCGCACTCTCATTTACTGTATTCACCTTTCTCCAGATATCAGCAAGTGCTTGGACAACACTCCAGTGCAGCCACGTCTGAAGAAAAGGTTCATTGTATGCAAAAATAGAAATCTTATTTTACAAAAAAGAGAAACATGGTTTTAAGATTTACTGAGCACAATTTATTTTATGTTTAGGCTATTGAGACAGAATGTTTATCTCATTGTATTTATGCTCAATGTATTTTGTTTTGGTTTTAAATAAACTAAACAAAACATTTTGAACGCTTAAATATTGCCATGTTTTGCCCATATGTGCCCCCCTGAAAAAACACTGGCCCCACCTCGGCCCCCCTAGTAATTTTGGTCTAGAACCGCCACTGATGCTTTGCTTTGTCATTCTTAAATGTTGTTCATGGTAAGATGCAAGTACTGCCCATTGTGTAGTTATGATTGTCTTTAGGCTTGCCATCCTTCCACTTGCAAGTGGTGAGTGACTTGCGCATGCCCGATATGCACTGGGATCACACATACAGCGGCTCAGTCCCGAATCACTGCTCGTGCGCTTCACTCGCGCGCTCTGTGAGCTGCGCAGGGCCGGAGTGCGCACCCTCCAGAGGGCACTCGCTGTTCAGGGCGGAGTGATTTGGAGCGCAGCCGCTGAGGAGGAAGCGCTGAGCCGCACTGACACATTTCAACTTGC
>NC_083592.1:43905713-43998213 GCF_027579695.1 Neoarius graeffei | reverse complement strand
GCTGTTGCCTCACAGCAAGAAGGGTCAGGGTTCGAGCCCTGTGGCCGGCGAGGGCCTTTCTGTGCAGAGTTTGCATGTTCTCCTCGTGTCCGCGTGGGTTTCCTCCGGGTGCTCCGGTTTTCCCCACAGTCCAAAGACATGCAGGTTAGGTTAACTGGTGACTCTAAATTGACCGTAGGTGTGAATGTGAGTGTGAATGGTTGTCTGTGTCAGCCCTGTGATGACCTGGCGACTTGTCCAGGGTGTACCCTGCCTTTCGCCCGTAGTCAGCTGGGATAGGCTCCAGCTTGCCTGTAAAACAGGATAAAGCGGCTAGAGATAATGAGATGGGTTTTCTTGGTCTTTTTCTTGGCTCTGCTTGGTCCTCAGCTTCAAGGGCCTCAGTGGATGCGGCACTTCGCCTTCTGTCAGGGGAGACGAATACGACTGGTTCCTTTGGTGACGCTGACAAAAATGGAGACAGTGTTGCTTTGGGCATTCTAACGGATGGAACTGCATCTTTTTTCAGATCAAGTTGCTTTTTGAAGCCTGTTTCCCACTGCAAATAGTTCTCAAAGTCGTCAGGCTTTATGAAGTGAGCCCCGCATATGATGCTATGGTCTGTTGCCAGTTTTTCCGTATGCCTCGCACGAAGCGCTCTTATTTCTCCCTCATTGTCTGGTCTTTTGGGAAACGATGAGTACTAATCCCATCAAGATTGGTGTTACTACACCCTCCTACGATACATCTGTTAACCATGTTAATAATTAGCCTACGTGATAACGTTGAAGAAATTTGAAGAAAACAACCAGGTCGTATTCTCATAAACCAACGCTGATATGGGATTCAGAAGGAGGCGTCCCGCATGTGATGTCACAAAAATCAACATTTGCCGGGAAATCCAAATGGCAAGTTTTTTCAGAGGCGGACCAATTCGCCTCAAATGGCTTGATTTCAACTGAATTTTTCTGGTATTGCGCAAGGTTAAAAAAAAAAAAAATTGTGCAAAATGTGATAGATATTTGACCAAAGTTTAATATAAAATAAGAGAATTACATTGATCTTGCTCCTAAATATACCCAAGATGTGCCCTTTAAGGGAAGGTGAAGATGACCTGGCTTAAATTTTCTATTAAGAGCTCACATTGCTGGTGGATTCCTTGGTTGTCAGAATGCCAATTTTTCATTTGGTGGCCCTTCTACCACCAATTGGGTCTCCTAAGTCATATCCGGCACAAACACCAGCCGAGGAGACCAGATAATTAAATAATACATTAAGTGATAAAGGGAAGCCGGAAGGAGATGAAGAAACCGATGCTTGGACACAAGCTGGAGCCGATGCTGACTATTTTTCAACAGAAGAAGAAGCAGCAGCCTTAGTCACATGTACACTTGTGAAATTCCTCCTCTGCGTCCAATACCTCTGAAGCCGTGAACGCACAAGTGAGCAATGACCGCATACCCAGAGCCGTGGGCAGCTATGCTACAGTGCTTGGGGAGCAGTTGAGGGTTAGGTGCCTTGCTCAAGGGCACTTCAGCCATGATACTGAATGCTGTTTATTCACTCGGCTCGCCTCACTTTTCCTGCCAGTCCTGGGAATTGACCTGGTGACTCTTTGGGCACAAGGCTGCGTCTCTAACCTAAAGGCCATGGCTGCCCCCAGCTGTGCAGACAGGGATTTAAATCACAAGTGTGTGTATGTACAAGTATGCTTGTTCTAAAAAATGATTTCTGTTAAAGACTTGTACACAAACTATATTGATTTTGATTCTTTGTCATTGCACATTACTATACAACATGTATACATATTCTAAGCCTAATTATCACAGAAGGTGATGTGAATAATAACCAATCCATTTTTATCGAGGTTATTCTTCACCGATGTTCACTGAGCCTCAGGCGGATAATTGTTTTGGTATAAATACATGGGATTACTTTTATAAAAAAAAAAAATCATTTTCAAAAGTTGCACAGACTTGTCACTTATCTATGTCGACTCACATAAAATACTCCGTTTTGAAATGGATAAAATAAATCACAATTCCATTTTACCTTTTGAATAGTTTTCGACCAAACTTTGTAGTGTCTTTAGTAGGGATGTTAACCAATGACCGTTTGACTGGTGGTTGACAATCAACGTCAACCAGTTAATTTTTTTTTTTGGTTGTCGGTTAAAAAAAAAAAAATCAATCATTTTGGAGCGGAGAACCTGGAATTCTGTGTTGTAAACGCTTGGGCCATGCCATGCGGTGTAAGGACGACAGCTGACAAATCGGAAACACCCATTCAGTTATGTCCCGCCCCAGTTGAAGACAGCTGCCACTTGGCGAGAGAAAAGTGTAGACAGGCTTTTTAGCTTACAAATTACTATTCTGGTTTTTTTTTGTTTGTTTGTTTTTTGTTTTTTTATTAGAAGGCATATCGAGTTTAGTCCTGCCTTGGCCAGTGCATGCTGAAAGTATGTTTTGGTCTGTAGCCAACAATGCATGTTATTGCAGATCATATCTCTCCACACAAATTAAAGGCGCAGATGCCGACTTTTTCACGGCTGAATCGTGCAGATCCGGTTTTTGGGGGGCGTTGGAGTGTCTGAATAATTTCATCAGAGTAAATTCTGTATTAAAATTACTAAATAAGCAAATGCTGTTGAAATTATTCAGACACTCCAACGCCCCCCTAAAAAAAAAAAAAAAAAAATCGGACCTGCACGATTCAGCCGTGAAAAAGGCGGCATCCGCCAAAAGGCACGCTGTTTGCATCCCTGTTAAACTCATAGGTTAACCGACTTTAACCGACTAATGAGGCTTGGTGGTCGGTCAAGATTTTTTTTTTTTTTTTTTTTTTTTTTTTTTTTAAGTTTTCGCCATCCCTAGTATTTAGTGCTTTTTAGGTCCCTTTTAGTGTTTTTTCTTTTCATAATTTTTCTCCCTCGTTTACGCAACGGTTGATGGCCATTTTGCAGAGTCGCTCAAGATGATTGGTTGAGAAATAAGCCCTGTGTCCGAAACCACTCACTCATTCACTGCTCCCTACTCACTATACAGGGAATTGCTATATAGAGGACTATATAGTGAGTTCATTCATAAGATGAAAAAAACACTTCAGATGCTATTCTGTCATGCTGTTATGTCATTATCACAATTAAAATGTGCCAGCTCAGTCGGCTGGTGGGTTTTCAAATACATGCATGTATTTTTGTGATAAATTCATATTATACTTTACATATTACCCACATTAATAAATACAAAGTGCTCTTGTTTGCTGCATCTCAGTTCTTTTAAATCAAGGCTGAATACTTTCTTCTTTGCTGCTACCTTTTTATTAAATCAAATGTGAGGCATTTGATTTCTTTTAGCATGACTGTGTGTGTGTGTGTGTGTGTGTGTGTGTGTTGCTTGGTTATTGACCATCAGTTGTACACTACTTTTCACGGTGAATTACACTAGATAAGGTGTAATTCTCACTATACATTCGGACAGCACTACAAAATGGCGAACTCCCTATATAGTCCACTATATAGGGAGTGATTTTCGGACACACGGTTGGACTTCTCTCGATAATCAGCATGTGTGGGATTATAGAAAATCACCTGTATTTTGTACATTAGATGGCCAAAAGATTGTGGACACCTGACCATCGAAGCCATATGTGATGGTCAGGTGTCCACAAATTTTTGGCCATATAAGGCAACTGCTGAGGTGAAGCTTTTTATAAGATGTACATGGAATGAGTCTTGGGTGTTGGTGCTACAGATGACACAAGTTCATTCAGGTTTTGCCAATACTTTGTGGCGGACAGATTTCCAGCGTTGGGCCCGAATATGAATGTTGTGAATGATGGACAGGCCATAATTGAAGGATGATGGGATGCCTGATGAGGCCAAAAAAGTGCGTTTCCGGTTACCCGACTGACCCTAATCCGTACCGCCCGACCCTAAACTTTTTTTTTCGTTTTTTTCCCAGTCGCGACTTTTACACATAACCCAACCGTGTGAACCGGAAGTTTTTGTCACTCACTGGGAAAATCAGGGCTTTCCACAAGCGCCAGCTGCCGGCCATACAGCCGACTACATAATTAAGTCCAGCCGGCTACTTTAATGACTATTATTTTTGTAGCCCACAGGCTCTAAATATTAATTTTCGATTTTAATAAAATTAAATGTTTATCTAACGGACTGACAATGTCAAACTGAACCGCACTCATTTAAGTTGTGATTCGCGCTGTTTGTACCGATAATAACCACAAATTCCCCGCCGACTTCGTTGATCGGGGAGAGTAACTCATCCGCGGCCCTGACATGCGGCGTGTGCGCGCACTCGGCGGAGGCAGTAGTGTGTCGGGGCCGTCGGAGGGAACAGAAGCAGAGAGAACGCTTATTTTGTCTTTCACCTAGAGACATGATTCAAACTTTAAAACGGAGACAAAATTCTCCTGTGTGGATCTGGCATTCAACTTTTTTGCTAGGTTCTATACTTTTTGATCAGTCACAGATCAAACACCATGAGCAAATCTGGAGAAATTCAGGCTTTATAATGGGTGTCTATTGCGTTACACACCAGCAGCGCTCAGGAGTTTAGAGTGTAGGCAGCTTGAAAAAAAAGCTCTAACTTTCTCATTTAAACTGTTTTCTCAGCCACAATTTTCACTCTACACACACAATTTTCTCAAAAGATGTCGTCACACATTGTGTGAATCAAGACAAGTGTCTCCCTGAGCGATAGGATTTACAGTTTTTGAATGAGAAGCCTGAAAGTAAGGAGAGGACAGCCGCGCTCTCCCATAGACTCACATTATAAAAGTGGCAGCGCTTTTACTGCAAAATCAGAAAAGTCACTTGTTTTTAACTCGCTCTAGTGTCCACATTTTTTACACTGGGGACAAAAAAAAATTACTTATGTGTTCATGGGAGCCTTGTAGCACTCAATGTGAAAGAATTTTGTGAATAGCTCCTTCCGTTTCCGTGTAAATCAGTGTTGTTCGAGGAGAGGGAACTCTGAGAAAAAGCGCTCTTTGCTTGTTATATTGTGTCTTTTCCCTGCACCGTTACCAAGGCGACGAGCTGCACTCAGGGAGCAGAGAGGGGCGGGGCTGCTCTCTCTCTCTCATGGTGTATTGAGCTGTTATATTTACAGAAAAATTCATGTTAAAAGGTGTCTCATGCTGCATCAGATTCATCAGAAGGTGGTAACTCGGGTGACCTGCAAAGAAATTCATTATATTTTGTGAAATTATTCCTGTCTAAATATAGGTTATGGCAGCCATCTTGGAAAAAAAAATGCCTGCCTACCGACCCTAGTTTTGAAATCTACGTAACCAGAAACTTTTTTTTTTTTTTTTGGCCTGAGCAGTCTGACATGTCGGAATCTTTTGTATTTTCTCACCTAGTTTGATGACTCCTACAATGTTTTTTCTGTAGCTATGATCTGACAATTTCTTGACCCAAGGACGTGAACGGTGACTGGTCAATATCGGACTTGTTTCCCAGTATGCATGAAGACTTTTTGATCCTGTTCGCCTAATCTGACATGGTGACCATCATGAAGGATAAAAATATGTCTGGTCCTGACGTTTTTTTTTTTTTGTTGTTTTTTTTTGGGGGGGTTATTTTTAACTTTGGGAGGGAGAAAAAGCTTGGCTGGTTAGGGAATGACTGATTTATAACAAGTGATAACAGGAACTAACCTGTTTCATAGATGCTCAGTAATATTAAACCTGACTATTAAAGGCAAAAGCATGATGTGTTTATGAATAAAATGCCAAAACATTGGGAAGTTATGGCAGAATGAAAAACACTTTGGCACATGCTTTTTTTTTTTTTTTTTTTTTTTAATTGGAAAATGATTAACTTGTGGGTAGTGACTGCAAATCTGCACCATGTCCGGTCACGTCACACCTTCCAGTTATCGATTGATTTTATTTTTCTCGTTATATTCATATGCAGACACACTGTGGTTCACACAGCAGGGGAAACTGGATTTATTTCTTAAATCTAGTGTGTATACAGTGTGTCTGCGTTGCAAAACACAAAACGGCCAGAAGTTTTTGTTCCAACTGGAGGCACATCTACGTGCATGCTATAGTAACACCACGTATGCGTCTGTATGCTAGTGCAAGGTGAAAAACTGCTGCCATTACAGGCATACGCTCTTATCCAGCGTGACGTACAAGACCCTGATACAGCAGCCTGGGGAGCAGTTGGGGGTTGGGTGCCTTGCTCAAGGGCACTTCAGCCATTCCTGCTGGTCCAAGGAATCGAACCACTAGCATCCAGTAGCTGAGCCTAGGAAGAATTTTTGAGTTTGAATATTTAGAGGATCTTGTTTTCTTTACCACTGATTGTAATCAGTGTAGCAGCACTTTCAGCACTGATCACAGACTTGTGATTTGTTTAGCTAAAAGCTTGAGGTGTCATTTGATGAAACTTGTGAGCTGTTCTGTTTCAAAGTTGTCAGCGTGCACGCTTTGGCCAATGGGAAGCCTGTATTGGGCAGCCAATCAGAAGTGTGTTCAAGCAAAGAAAGGTCCTTTTTACAGTGACTGTAACAGGAGCTGCCGTTTTTGTTTTGCAGCAGTACTGGGACACATTGTTAAAATGACCGTGTTGTCCATGGAGATTGTAGTGTGCTCCCAAACAACTCGGTGCTGGCATTGCTTTTATGCACTAAAAGTGCTTTTAAGGTAACTTTTTTTTTTTTTTTTTTTGTGCAAGTGTATTTTTGTCTACCATGTTGTAGGCCCAATGTTGGCCTATTTGGCAGATGTCGTTATCCAGTGTGATTTTACAGAAGGGAAAGGGTATTATTTTAACCTTGGAGATATCACTGCCAATAGTGTGTCCTGTATGTCATATTGAACTGCATTTGATATTCAGCCAAAAAAAAAAACCATCAAACTTTTTTTTTTGACAGACTTGCATTTATGTGGCCAAAAGTATGTGGACACCTGGCCAACACACCCATGTATTTCTTCCCTCAACTGTTGCTATGAAGTTTGAAGTGCACAATTGTATAGAGTGTCTTTTGTACACTAACACTTTTTTTTTTTTTTTTTTAAAGTTTTCCTTTACGCTATGTAAGGGATCCAAACATGTTCCAGCATGATAAAATGAGTCCATGCCGGTCAATGGTTTGCCAATATTGGAGTGGAAGAACTAGTGTCCTACACAGAGCCCTGACCTTAACCCCACTATGAACACCTTTTGGGATGAACCAGAACATTGACTACACCCCCAGATCTCTTCACCTGACGTCCGTGGCAGAATTAACCCGTGCTTTTGTGGTTGAGTCAATATGCATCGCCACAGCTGCGCTCAAGTCTAGTGGAAAGCCTTCCCAGAAGAGTGGAGCTTAGTATAACTGAGAATTAAATCCAGAATAGGATGTTCAATAAAGACATGGGGGTGAGGGCCAGGCTTCTGCATACTTTTGGTCATTGTGTGTGTTGGGTGAATGGTGCCAGACGCGGACTTAACTGGCATTTAGCAGAAGCGGAAGTGCGTGTACAGCGGATGTAGAGTGGACCAATCAGAGCCCTCTTGTCTGCGAGGCTTCTGCGGTGGTCACAATTTTTGGGAGGTGCGCGCAGAGCGTCTGCGAAGGGGGGGGGGCTACGCAGACGCCATCTGCGACACCATCTGCGAGGACTGTGTTGCCAGCGTAAATTGGCCTTAATGGTTACATTAGGCCATGGCTTTGTGTGTAATGGTTAGAGGACTTTTTTTTTTTCTTTTTTTTTTTTTTTTTTTAAATAAACCCTGTGACATGATGAATGCATTAGATGTAGTAAAAATTTTTCAATGGCATTAAACAGTAAAATAGGGTCCGTGTGATTGACAGCTTGGCGAGTAGAATTCAAACAGGTTTTGTCAGGAATGTGTATTCGGTAACTTAAAACCTGATACTCTGCACTACGAGTTAACAAGGGTATCTTTGATGTGTGGAGTGTTTGTCATGAACGTTTACTTCCAAAAGTGGTACAGTTTCAGGATCTTCATGCCAGTTGTGCAGTGATGCTGGTTCCCCTAAAACACAAAATATGTTTTGCACATGAGGGCTAGTTAAAGAATAATGTAGTGAAATTCTCATGCGTTTGTCAATCATCCTAATCTTAAAGCTTAACAATTTGGGTGTGTGAAAGGGCTCTAATTTGCATTTGAATCATTACCATCTTTTGAGAATAAAGTTTCTTTATACACTTGTTACTATTAATTTAGAGTGCATATTTGTTTAGAAACACTTTTAGCGTGTTCAGTGTAGAGCAACACACTTTCCATTGCTGTTAACCCTGTATTACTCCATCCTAATTCCTGTTGCAACCTCAGTTTAGTTAATAGCCATGATATGGCCAGTTGAAATAGAAGTATAATGCAACACATGGGCCATATTGCTACATAATTGTAGGTCATGTCTTCCTATAAACGCTTACTCTGGGATCTGATGTGACTTTGTCCCCAACAAAATGATTCCACTGGCTTCTCGTTCACATCCCAGACTTTAAAGGGGAACTGGAGTCATTTTTAAACTTTAATTTCTTAATTAGCAGGTTATTAAATTACGTTTTGAGTTTTATTAACTGTAGATCGTGACTTGTATTGGCATATTACACTTTATCAGCCTTTTCAGTTTTTAGCCATGTCAAATGTAGTTCATATGGTCCACAGCAGGCGTCGCTTATCCGCATGATCTTCACAAGACTTGTACGAGACTTCAAACGTGAAGTGTCAGCGCCACCATTTTGAAAACTGTTTACACAGCGGCCAGATTTCCATATAATTCTAATTTAGATTAATTTTGAGATTTGCCAGCTTCATCAATGATGGAGATCCTGGAAAACGCCAATTTGGATTGTTTTTGCACCGTCTGGCGGTGTATCTACTATGATTGGAATATTTTTGGAGTAATTATAACGTATTTGATGATCAGACACATTGTCACGTGGTGTTGCTGGGATGTTTTCACGGAGAAAAGATCGTTTTGAGAAAGATTGCATGTTGTGCAGTAGCATACAAGTGCATGGCCTAAGTGTGACTTGGGGTTCAATTGGCATTTCGGTAAGGGGGCGCACGCCGAGAGTAAGAGGGCGCAGTGCCCCTGTTCCCCAGTTTAGACGAAAGCCTGCAGCTTGATTACATCAGCATTTGAAAGAGGGCGCGCGTGTCTTTTGACAACGTTGGCAGATGTTGGTCACTTTGATTTCCACTGTATGTTTTACTTCCGTCCCACGATGTCTCACAGGTCTCAACAAATCTTGTTTACGGCCATTGCTTTGACATGTGGACTGATATTACATAGCATATTTCAAACACTCGTAACTTGCTATAGCAGTGACAATAGTGATCAAAAACGCATTCCTATATTATAAAATGAGAGAGAATTTTGATTTAAAAAAAAAACTTGCCTACAGTTCCCCTTTAAATACTTCAAGGTCTTAGGATTTCTCAAATTTCACTGCCGTAAAATGTTGCTATCGGTGTCCCCAACCCCATGTTTGTCCTTGTGTTTCTGGAATATAAACAGGCCTTGTTGCGGCTTTGGTTCTATTGTATAAACATCTGCCTATATGTTGCCTAATGGAGGGAGGTTCTTTTTTTTTTTTTTTTTTTTAAATAAACACGTATAGGATTAAAAAAAAAAAATTACTTCAGTTTAAATGTAACATGCTGCAAGTCTGAAAGCCCTAAACTCCTGAGGTGACCTCTGATTTAAGGCAATAAAACAATTTACTCCCATGATCAATCGGGGGGGGGGTTGTGCTCAGTATCTAGTATTTACTTGTTAAATCTTGCTTTGCAGTCACCAGCCAGCTGCTGGAGTAGCCTACACCCATCCTACCACGGTGGCCAGCTACACTGTGCATCAGGCACCAGTGGCTGCTCACACTGTAGCTGCAGCCTATGCCCCCACAGCTGCCACTGTTGCTGTAGCTAGACCTGCACCTGTTGCTGTTGCAGCAGCAGCTACTGCGGCAGCTTACGGGGGATACCAGCCTGCCCACGCTACCACAGATTACGGCTATGCCCAGCGCCAGCCTGAAGTGCCCCCACCACCTCCACCGGTCACTTCACAGAACTACCAGGTAAAGGAGTGGGTGTGGGTTTTGTTTTGTTTTTTTAAATGGGGTAGAAGGGGCTGTGTGGGGTTCCCTCCCCTTCCTTTAGCATGGGTTGACTTCTCTCCCCCCCCCCCCCCCCCCTTTTTTTTTTTCAAGGAATGTCTAAGGCCAAAAAAAAGTGTTTCCGGTAACCCGACCGATCGAGAATTTCTGCGTCGAAATTGCTGACCGTAAAGTTTTTATTACAAATTTCCCTCGATATTTTGGTGTAAGCGGCGTTAGTTTGTCATTTTTTTGTTTCAATGCATTCAAGTTGTGAAAGAAACGATAAAAAGTAAAATGTTTCGCCACTTCTATCAGCCCTCCTGCATAAACATGGAAGCGCACTTGTATACTGAAGGAGGAAGGGAAAACCGAGCCATGCCGCCATTTTGAATCCTTATTCAAGGCTGTAATGCAAATTGCTTCCTCTTCAGTATACAAGTGCACTTCCATGGCAGGGAAAAACACTACGTTTTGCCGCCTATGTAGTCCCCTATTTATACAAATAGGAGTCATTCAGGATTCAGCCATGCTTTTGCTCGACCCAAGTTCTACAGTAGGCTAGGCCGTCTGCTTTTAATGGAAGTAGTCTAGCCTAGGACGTTATTTCTTGATAAGGTGTTTTCACGTTATTACATGAAAATATCATGAAATAACAATTTCGTATCATGAAATTACGTGATGTTGTTATTACATGATAAATATATTGTAAAAACGTGATAACTTTAACAATATCTTTTCACGTAATTACTTGATTCTAAGCCAATTTTTTTGAGTGTGGCAGCAATACGCTTCCGTAGATCATAACTCGAACGCTCGCGATTTTTTTTTTTTTTATTCGTTTAAAGATTTAAAACACTTATTTTATTATGATGTATGGTATAAAGGATTCTGTGCCAAAATACTATTTTGTAAGATGTTTACTTGTGTTAATTTTTTCGAACAAAAAAAAAAAAAAATTAAGAAGAGAAACTTTTTCCTACCTACCGACCTTATTTTAGTATTTCATGTTACCGGAAACACTTTTTGGCCTAACCAGACTTTTTTTTTTTTTTGAAGGTCACTAATAATTTTAAGGTCAAAACATAACTATTTTGAGAGACTGAATAACTGACTCTCTTCTGGAATGGCTTTCTCTTGCAGGATTCCTATTCTTATGTTCGTTCCTCAGCTCCAGCTGTAGCCTACGACAGTAAACAATACTACCAGCAACCCACAGCTACAGCAGCTGTAGTAGCAGCTGCTGCCCAACCACAGCCCACAGTGGCAGAGACCTACTACCAAACAGCCCCCAAAACAGGTTATAGCCAGGGTGCCACACCATATACGCAGACCCAACAGACCCGCCAGGTTACAGCCATAAAGCCAGCCACACAGAGTCCAGCCACCTCCACCTTCTCCATCTACCCAGTGTCTTCTGCTGTGCAGCCAGTTGCAGCTGCTGCAGCCTCTGTGGTCCCTTCTTACTCTCAGAGCCCTACCTACAGCACAAATGCTGTTACGTATTCAGGTAAAAAGCTCTACTTTGAACTGAAATGTGTTGTATTATTAACATTAACATGCCCATCCTCATTGCAAAACCTTTTTGACTGTTGCTCTGTTTAAATTTTTTTTCAGGCACGTCATATTCCGGCTATGAGGCAGCGGTGTACTCTGCAGCGTCGTCTTACTACCAGCAGCAACAACAGCAACAGAAGCAAGCCGTCGCTGCCGCGGCAGCCACTGCTGCCTGGACTGGAAGCACTTTCACCAAGAAAACACCTTTCCAGAACAAAACACTCAAACCCAAGCAGCCACCAAAGCCACCCCAAATACACTACTGCGACGTGTGTAAGATTAGCTGCGCTGGGCCACAGGTAGACCCACTTCCTTTTTTCACCTTTGCTTCATAGCCCATGTCTAAATCTAATAAGTCATTTGAATAGCCTCCTGTCTTTAAGGCCACATGAGCATTATAATTGGGCACCGTTAACTGTGAAGTGCTTGCAGAGTCAATGTTCTCTATAGAGTGAACAATAGGGGTCCTAAAACTGAACCCTGTGGGACATCGGGTGGTGCTTTTTGATATACAGATGCATTTTTATGTACCTCTGCTTAATCCCCAGAAAGAGATGGAAATTTTGGGCGAGTGTACTGACCCTGCTTCTGCCCAGTGTACTATAACATATTGTTTAATAGCCTTTTATGTTCATTATTAGACATACAAGGAGCATCTAGAGGGTCAGAAGCATAAGAAGAAGGAGGCCGCGCTGAAGGTCTCTCAGAGCAGCAATAGCAGCAGTGGTGGCAGCAGCTCAGCCCGAAGCGCACAGAACCAGCTTCGTTGCGAGCTTTGCGATGTTGCCTGCACCGGGGCAGACGCCTATGCTGCCCATATCCGTGGCGCTAAACACCAGAAGGTAAATGTGTTCTCTTTAGAAGTGCTGAGCTCTCATTAACTCCCACAACCAGCAGAGGCTTATCTAACTTCATTATCCTGTACAGTTCTTCAAACAAGTAAGGAATAACAGCAGTGTGCTTGTAACAAGCGTGAAGGTTGGAAGAGGTTTATTCTCTTAATGTTCTCTTATAAAAAAAAAAAAAAAGTTGAAGTTGGCATCAAGTCAGAATGGGCATTTCAGGCAAAACTACTCCACTTTTTAGATGTTATTTGAATGATATTTGAATGTTAAAGCAAACACTCCACACATGACTTTTCCTGTGGAATTTGGAGTGCACTTATAAAACGCACTTGAACCTCACTGTGCTGTTCACACGCATCTTCCAAATATAAACTTGATTTGATTTCACAACATCCTCATGAAGCAGTGATGTAACTTACTGTGGTTTTTTTAAACCAACTTTTATGATCTCCTGCTGTATCAACATGGTGTTGGTTGAATCATGCATCTGAAAAATCCAGGTCTGTTGAATAGCTTTCTGAAATGTATGTAGTCCACAATGGAAGATTTGAAAGAACCAATAAGGAAATTTTATTTTAAATAATGCAGTAATACTTTTAATGTTAAAAACCTAAGCAATGAAATATTTAACAGCTCTAACATGAATATGAAAAAGGTGTGGTTTTTTTTTTTTTTTTTTTTTTAAATTTAGTAAAATGCTGCACAAAATACATATAGTGTACGTTAGGATACACGGATAACTCGGTATATATGTTATTTACCAGCTGGGAGGTCCGTATGGTGAAATACCATGACTGAGGTCTTGAAAGTACTGAGCGAGGCCCTCTGGGCTGAGGTCAGTATTCAAGGCCGAGGTCACGGTATTTCACCATACGGACCGACCTTAAGCTGGTAAATAATATATTTTTTCTTTACCAAATTCTAACAGAAAACGAGAGCGCCCGAAAGGGAAAACCGAGCTGAGCCGCCATTTTGAATCCTCATTCACGGCTGTAATGCAAATTGCTTTCTCCTCAGTATACAAGTGCAGGGGTGATAGCGTTCCGGCGCCGCGCTGGATTTCCGGCGTACCGTGGCTGGGGGGGAAAAAAAAAAATCTAGTTCGCCCATTGTCCTGTGTCATTCTGAGATGCGCAGATAGACAGTAAAGGGAATTCCTTATCACCCCTGCAAGTGCACTTCCATGGCAGGAGAAAACTATATTTTGCCGTCTATGTAGTCCCCTATTTATACAAAATTGAGTCCTTCAGCCATGTTTTTGCTCGGTGTTAGCAAATTACAGGTTTTTAGCTTTCTCCTGAAATGTTTATTTCTTCTTTCTCAGGGTAGTAAAACTCGCTTTCGCTGTGAAGACTGTCGTTATCGCAATCCATGATGTAAAATTAATGGTATTCTCCTGAGAAATGCTGGCAAAAGTTTAAGTTTTTTGATAATATTTTATATAAAAAATAAAGATAAATGTTGACATTCTGTCATGTTTGTTTGTGAACGAGCGATTCGCCTGGGGTCCGTACCGGATACGGACCCGCTCGCCAGCCAATCAGAGCGCAGGATTTGGACCACCAAAAAAAAAAAAACACATTTCCATTGTGGTCTGACAAACTGGTAAGATGCGAAGATGCATGTATCTTCGTTGGTTCAAAAAAAAGTGATGCTTTGTGATGTTGCTCTTAAGTGGCTTCATCAATGATGCCGAATTATTCAGAATTGCATTGATATTGAAAACATGATTGCCTTGTATAATCCATTTTAAGTGCATGCAACTCTTGTGGCTTGCTTACTTAGACTTCGGTCCTATTGGGCAGCAAGTTTCTGCAACTTGCAGTGCCTTGAAAAAGTATTCATACCCCTGAACTTTTTCACATTTTTCCACTTTACAATCACGAACTTAAAAGTTTTTTTTTTTTTTATTGAGATTTTATGTGATAGACCAACACAGTCGCATATAATTGTGAAGTGAAACGAAAATGATAAATGGTCTTCAAAATTTTAAACAAATAATCTGAAAAATGTGATGTGCATTAGTATTCAGCCCCCCTGCGTCAATACTTTGTAGAGCCACCTTTTGCTGCAATTACAGCTGCAAGTCTTTTGTGGTATGTCTCTACCAGCTTTGCACATCTAGACACTGAAATTTTTGCCCATTCTTCTTTGCAAAATAGCTCAAGCTCAGCCAGATTGGATGGAGAGCGTCTGTGAACAGCAATTTTCAAGTCTTGCTACAGATGCTCAGTGGGATTTAGGTCTGGACTTTGACTGGCCATTCTAATACATGAATATTCTTTGATCTAAACCATTCCATTGTAGCTCTGGCTGTATGTTTAGGGTCATTGTCTTGCTGGAAGGTGAATCTCCTTCTCAGTCTCAAGTCTTTTGCATCCTCCAACAGGTTTTCTTCCAGGATTGCCCTGTATTTAGCTCCATCCATCTTCCCACCAACTCTGACCAGCTTCCCTGTCCCTGCTGAAGAAAAGCATCCCCATAGCATGATGCTGCCACCACCATGTTTCACAGTGGGGATGGTGTGTGCAGGGTGATGAGCAGTGTTAGTTTTCCGCCACACATAGCGCTTTGCATTTAGGCCAAAAAGTTCAACTTTGGTCTCATCTGACCAAAGCACCTTCTTCCACATGTTTGCTGTGCCCCCCACATGGCTTCTGGCAAACTGCAAACGGGACTTCTTATGCCTGTCTTTCAACAATGGCTTTCTTCTTGCCACTCTTCCAAAAAGGCCAGACTTGTGGAGTGTACGACTTATAGTTGTCCTGTGCACAGATTCTCCCACCTGAGCTGTGGATTTCTGCAGCTCCTCCAGAGTGATCATGGGCCTCTTGGCTGCTTCTCTGACCAGTGCTCTCCTTGCTCGCTCTGTCAGTTTAGGTGGCCTTCCCCTCCTTCTCTTGGTGACTGGCAGTGTCCGTGTTATGGCTATTTTTGCACGGCGGTGGTCTGGCAGGTGTAAGATATGGCCTGCAAGCTGTAGTCGTCGTCTTTCGGCGGCAGTTTCGCTCAGGTCGTGATCTGGCCCGCCGCAATATTTCCTCATTTGTAACATGGTCTTGCCCATCACACTTTTAGGCTCTTCTTTCCTCTGGCTTCTTTGGTGAAAGACATCCAGCTTTTTGTTTACACGGGCTGTACACTTCCAGGTCTCACTAGCGTAGATAGCTGTGGGGATAACGATGGTGTTAGAGTTTTGTCAGTCTATGGTGTTCATTCATTTAAATACTGTAGCTGCTTTACCAATTCTGCAGTTGACATCAGGCTCTACTTCGCCATCATTGGCTACCGTGCTGGCAAGATAGGTGAACTGGTCAACGGTTTCGATGCAGCTGTTACTCTTGTGGCTACTATAAAATTATTCTCACATGCCATATGTACTGTTGAGTTTCTTAATCTATAAAATATTCAAAAATACAGGCTCATCCCAATTAAGAACCTCTTTGCATTTGTACAGCTTTTTGTCTACCTGTTGTTTTTTTACATGCTAACTTCTTCGTTCTTGTCATTGTTAGGTTGTAAAACTACACACGAAGCTTGGGAAACCCATTCCTTCCACGGAGCCGAGTGTGGTGACCCAGACGTCCGCATCCACCACAGCAGCTTCCAGTAAAACTGCCAGTGCTGCCATCAACAGCTCCACCAACAGCACTGCATCCACCATGAACGTCTCCTCCACAGGCTCCAGTTCCTCCTACCTGAAACCACTCGGCATGGTGAACAACACTGCGGCCTCGGCTATGCAGGGCAAGAATCCTGCTCCCGGCAGCCTTTCCTCAGCCGTGATCAAGAAAGTCAACACGCCCAAGATAAATTTCGTTGGTACTTGCTGCTTTGCATATATTAAACATTTGGGGTAAAACCAAGTATGTCATTTAGACATGTATATCTTGAGAAAGAGGCAAAATTTGATTGATTTTATTCCCCCCCACAGGTGGAAACAAATTACAGACCACTGGTGTTAAGGTAGATGAGTCAAAAGCTGAGGCAGCCAAACCTGCACAGACCTCGTTAGGAGTACCATCGCAGGAAGTTAAAAATGATGCCCCTGATCCGCTGTCCCCTCAGTCAGCTCTGGTGGCTTTGCAGAGTGACGTCCAGCCTGTTGGCCATGACTATGTTGAAGAGGTACAATAGCTTATTGAGAGACCCTCATGTGCGTGGACATTCCCAAAACGCTGTCCCTTTGTTGTGAATGTATAATGGAGAGACTTTTCTGGTTCTGCAGGTTCGGAATGATGAAGGAAAAGTCATCCGGTTCCACTGCAAGCTGTGTGAATGCAGTTTTAACGATCCCAATGCAAAGGAAATGCATCTTAAAGGGAGGCGACATCGTTTGCAATATAAGGTGGGTGGTTCTTAATTTTGTTGTTGGCTTATAGATGAAAGATTCTTACTGAGTCAGTGTAGCAACGTTTGGAAATTTAGGGCTGGGTGATATTATAAACCTGCACCATGGCAGTTTTGGTTTATTTCCCATTATACCACAGTGCTGTTAATCTCAATTCTGATTGGTCAGTAGGTATTGATTTACTGACTTTTAGTGCTCCTCTATGATCTTGTTTGGCTGCTGTGCCATATGATCAAAGCCTAATAATGAATGTATTAAAGGTGGAGTATGAGATTTTTTTTTTTTCAGGAGTATTTTTTATCATATTGCTTGAAAAGCTCCTCACACCCATGTTGCAAGCAGTACAATAGAAGGTTTGACCCAAAAACGAAATATTTTAATCCAGTCTACAGTGTAAAATAAAGGAAAAACACCATCCAGTCATATCGAGGTACCACCTCAAAATGATTTGGATACTGACACGTCAATCAGACTGAAGCCCGCGAGCAGCCCGTCCCTTCTGTGTGTGTGTGTGAGAGAGCGAGCAAGCAGTGTGTCACACAGAGCGCAGGATTCTCAGTGCGCTTCCTCCAAACACGAAAACAGAAGGAGATATTCACAAAATTCTTTCACAGTGAGTGCCACAAGGATCTCCTGAACAAACTGATGTAATTTTTTTTGTCTGTAGTGTAAAAAAATGTCACTAGAGCGAGTTAAAAACTACCGTATTTTCTGGACTATAGAGCGCACCTGTATATAAGCCGCATCCGCTCTATTTAAAAAAAAAAAAAAGATATACAAGCCGCACCGGGCTATAAGCTGCAGATATCTATGTTGAAAAATTAAATATTTACTGCATGTACAGAACGATTTTGTACTGTAAATGTACATGCATGTACCTGAACAGATTCTTTCCAAACAGTGCCTTTTAACACGGCAGCAACTTTGCTGATTAAAACGGAACAGAACCAAGAGAAAATAACCGGTATTTATTTACCTTCATTTCTCCTGTGTTTGAAACCACAAGTCACTTTAATCATCTTCGCTGGATTTGAAAATAATTACCAGTTAGTAATTTGTCGTGCGTGTTCTATCTGCTAAAGATCTGCTAATTCTTCTTTGCATTGATTTTTCGTCTATCTTATTTTTGATTCTACTTCCGGTTAGAGCGCCCCTAGCGGTGGAAGAAAAATCCACAGAATAGCCGCACCTTTGTATAAGCCGCATGGTTCAAAACCTAGGAAAAAAGTAGCTGCTTATAGTCCAGAAAATACGGGTAGTGACTTTTCTGGCAAGTTTTATAATGGAAGTCTATGGGGCTGGCCAGCTGTGCTCTCCTCCTCACTTTCAGGCTTCTCATTCAAAAACTGCAAGTCCTATCGTGTAGGTAGACACATTGGGTGAATCAGGACAAGTGTGGCTACTACTTTTGAGAAAATTGTGTGTGGAGTGAAAATTGGGGCTGAAAACAGTTTAAATGAGAGTTTGAGCTATTTTTCCAAGCTCTCTACACTCTGCTCTAAGGGGGAGGAGGGGTGGAGACGCGGGGGGTGGGAGCATGGCGAGAGCGGGCGTGTTTCTTTTCAAAATATGGCTTGCAGGAACCGTTATTCCAAAATCTCATACCCCACCTTTAAGTGTTGATATTGAGGTTTTCTGTGAGGTCACATTTGCTTGTTTGCTTTGTAACAGTCGGAGGTTAAGTTTTTCACTGTGTGGAAAGTGGAGGTTATTATTTTGTAGCTTTCCTGTAACAAGCTGCCTTTTTCAGTCTAATAAACCTCAAGAGACATTTGGGGGGGGTTAACTTGTTTCCACATGACCGAACTGTTTGCATTCCTGTTCAGTTTTGATCAAAAATCCTGTTTTCACCACAATGTAGAAAAAAGTGAACCCAGACCTCCAGGTGGAAGTGAAGCCCAGCATCCGAGCCCGAAAGATCCAGGAGGAGAAGATGAGGAAACAAATGCAAAAGGAAGAATACTGGCGCCGCCGTGAAGAAGAGGAGCGCTGGAGGATGGAGATGAGGTTCAGAGGAGCTTAATGCATATCTAAAGGTTGTTTTTTTTTTTTTAAATAGCAAATTTCAGGGAAGTGTGTCAAGCTTTCTGCTCTTTGGGTTGTCTGCAGGCGCTATGAGGAGGATATGTACTGGCGACGAATGGAGGAAGAGCAACACCACTGGGAGGAGAGGCGTCGGATGCCTGATGGTGGCTATCCACAAGGTCCACCTGGACCTCCTGGTCTGCTTGGGGTGAGACCTGGAATGCCCATCCCACAGCCGCAAGGCCCTGTGGTTAGTCTTTTCGCCAACCAGAAGCGTTTTTCGTTTGTGTTAATATCCTTAGTGTTAACCTGGATCAAGAAAGTGTTTCTTTCCAAATTTATATAAATGTCTAACGGTCGTTACACAAACAAGGCGGGCAACTTTCATCTAAGCACTGAAGATACTGCACTGTTGCAAATAGATTTAAATAAGCATGTGTATCATATTGTGTACATATATATTTATCTCTTAAGGTCTTATTTGTGTAACATGGAAACCCAACAAATTGGATGGGTTTACATCAATCTGTAATTTGACTGTGCAGATGGTTACACTGGGGGGGGGGGACTTGTGTACTTGCTAAAACTGGACTGTGTGCACATGTGTATTTACTTCTGCAACATGCTCAATACTTGCGTTGTAATTCGTTTACGTAACGAAGTTATTCATTGAAGACAGTGAATATCGGTAAATAATAACCGAGACGAAGTCCCCAATATTCTGTTTTAATATAAATACACAGGTGAGTTTAGAAAAAAATCGTATTAAATGATTTCTTTCAAACTTCAAAAGTGGCATGCAGATGCGCCTAGACTTGTCAGTTATCTATGCTGCATCACGTAAAATAAATCTCAATTCCACCTTACCTTTTGAATAGCTTTAGACCAATCTTTAGTGCTTCTACGAACAGCATTTGCTTTCATAATTTGTAATTCTTCCTCACTTATGGTGACTAAGCAATTGGCAAGCCACTTTGCGGAGTCACTCAAGGTCTACGTTCAGACTGCACCCTGAAACGACCCATATCCGTGTTTTTTTTTTTTTTTTTTTTTTTTTTGCCCATATGCAACCTGTATCCGATTTGTTATTGGCAACCTGTATCCGATTTGTTATTGACAATCTGAACGACACCGATCCGATTTTTTTCACATGCGACCCAGGCTGCTTGGATATGTGGTCCTAAATCCGATGCATATCCGATATTCTCACATGCGACTGCAGTCTGACCGGACAGGTCGCATTCATGCGACCTACACGTCATCAACAAGAGACAAACGTCACTATTCTGCGTTGGCTAATCCCGCCTCTTTGGTGGAAAACAACAACATTTGTACAGTTTTCAGAATTTAAATAGACTTTTATAGAATTGATCAAGCTAATGGTGGATTTGGTAGGGACCTGGATGCTGATCTGTTAACCTGATTAAATAAAACAGTTTCTATAACTGATTTATAACTTAAACCATCCTGTACCACATCGCCAGGTCTCGCCTCATCTCCATCGCAAACTGCACTGGTGTTTCTGCACCTTGAGCCAGCGCTGAGAGAAGTTGCAGAATTCAGCTGGCTCTAAACAATCTAAATAAATATTTATAAAAATGTAGAAAAAGTTTATTAATATGACGAAATAAATATGTGCAAATTATTAAGCCTGAATTAAGAGTTTGGTAATACAGCGGCCGTATCCCAAATGACTGCCTACTGAAGCTCGAGTGCACTATATAGAGTTTAAAAATCCATTACTTCCTAGTAACATGTAGTGCACTTGTATAGAAATTAGAGAGACATTTAGGAGTCAACCCTCGTTACCAGGCTACACGTTTTCATTTCAGTTCAGAAACAAAAACACACACGAGACCTCACACTTTAACACTAACCAGATAATTAAACAAACAAAAAAAGAAAATCATTAAACTTGAAGAGTGCGCTTTTTTTTTTTTAAACACGTATTAGGTAGATGTGCTTATTACATGTCAATTTGCGCATGCGGGACACTTTTGGGTCGTTTTCCGTTCATATTGGAGATCGCATACAAGTCTCATATAATTGGTAATGTGAACGGCCTAACAAAAAAAAATCGGATTTCACAACAAATTGGATATGGGTCGTTTCAGGTTGCAATCTGAACGTAGTGAAGGTGATTGGTCGAGAAATTTAGATGATTCCTTGATGGCATATGCGTTTGGGGTTTTTTTTTTTTTTTTTTTTCTTCCCCTCCTTCCCTAGAGTCACCTATATATATTTACACTAAACAGATTAACATAAAGTGGGACCAGAAAGGCCTTTCCATTCAGAACCTTTCATGTCCTCATAATTGCCATGAATTATTGGCTATTTGATTTCAGCCCCCACGGCGCCCTGATTCTTCCGACGATCGTTATGTGATGACGAAGCACGCTGCTATTTACCCATCTGAAGAGGAGCTCCAGGCCATTCAGAAGATTGTGTCAATCACTGAGCGTGCCCTCAAGCTTGTTTCGGACATCATTACTGACCAAGACAAAGGCAAAGAGGAGGATAAGGATAAGAAAGAGCCTCCCAAAGACAGGCAAGTTGGCACACGTTTATAATTTGTAAGCTTGTCTTTGTCCTGTAAGCTGAGTGAGCGACCCTTTGCGTGTTACAGAGCACTGAAGGGCGTGATGAGGGTCGGTGTTCTGGCCAAAGGACTACTCCTGCGTGGAGATAAGAATGTCAACCTTGTTCTCCTTTGCTCTGAGAAACCCAGCAAGAGTCTGCTGTCACGCATTGTAGAGCACCTCCCTAAACAGCTTGCAGTATGTTGGCAAAATTGCATTTGGTTTCGTTTGTTCCCTTATAAATCTTGTTAAATCGCAGATTACAGCCTCGTTCCATTCTGTATCCTTGTTTCTGATGCTATTCCCGATCAATGCCATCCTCTAACCCATGTTTCTTAGCTTGTCACACCAGAGAAGTATGAGGTGAAAGGCTCGGTCCAAGAAGCTGCAATTATCTTGACTTCCTGTGCTGAGCCCAAGATGCAGGTGACCATCACGCTGACCTCGCCGGTCATCAGAGAAGAGAACACACGGGATGGAGGTTGGGAAGGACGTTACTCCTTTTTATCTTGGCCACCTATCAAATTAATTTAATTCGTTGATTTGACACCCCAAAGAGCCTATCTGCTGGCACAGAGAGGAGATGGTTCCTTTTTTTTGTTTGTTTGTTTGTTTAATAAGTTTCATTACACCATGGAAAGAGCATATTTTGCTCTGCTTCCCTGTAAAGATTATATGAAGATTTGTCTGAAGTGTAAAACATGGTACGTGCTTGAGCTTGGTCAGGGTCATAAAATTTAACGTGAAGGAAGTTTTAGAGAAATCCAAGGAGTGCCTTCAAAAGCCTTTTAAAATTGGCGTTCTTAATCCAGCTTGATTTTTAAATTCTTTGGAGTCATCTTGTTTCTTGTACATTTTCACTCGTGATGCCTCAGTAAAAGTTTATTTTTAAACTTCTGAACATATGCCTGGAAGATATTTTGAAGGCAAACATGTGTATATATTTCTAATATGAAAGAATTTCTCAGTTTCTTAATCCCACACAAATTTGTAAGAATTAAGATTTGATGTTGGAATTTGGCTTTTAACAAGCCCAAGTTCACCACTACCAGGTTTTACTTGTCTTGTTTATCGACTTGCCAGCAGTGTTGCTCAGGGCTCTCTCTGTAACACCTCTTCAGTGCTCTTGAAGCTCTCTCCAAAACAAGCATGATAAGTGTTTTTGCATTGTGTAAGTCTAGTTAGTCCTGAGTAAGATTCATTTTTGTTTCCTGTGTTCCAGGGGATTCTCTACTGTATCTGTAAATAACCAAGGATTTAGGAAGAAATGTTTAAATTAAGAGGTCTAGGGATTCACCAAAAACCGAATTGCTGTAGGAACTGGTAAATTAGCTGTAAGCCGTGGTAAAGTATGTAATGTCCCCACAGGAAACAAATCTTTTGATTGGTGGTCAGAAGACGCCATTCTGAAGACCCTTATTCCAAAATGAAAATGCTCCCCTGAGTGAATCAATCCACTGCATGACGAACGATTGATTGGTGTTTAGAGCATCTTATTACTTCATTCTAGACGCACATCCCTTTTGTATTTAACAGAAACCATAAGGTCTTTTTAGGTCCAAGTTATTGAACTACCCTTCCTTTGTCTTGTTTTTTGACAATGGAATGTAGCTGAAATTGCTAAACGCAGGCCCCAAGTCTGTGCTCAGATGTCACCATTCCTGTTTGGGTCCTTGGGGGAGTATCAGTAAGCTTTTGGGAGGAAGGCTTTTTGTTAGACGAATCTTTGGTTGGACCTGGCTTTTATAGCCTTCGGTCTGCAATGACCTATGGGTTTTTTTCTAAACCCGCTCAAGGCAGGTATGCATGCAGTGATGTCCTAACCCTTCTCGCTGGGAGCTTCGTGTTTTTTCTTTCCAGCACGCATTGCTGCCTTCATGTATCCAAAGCTTTTACAAGTCCAGCCCAAAGCCTCCTTGCGTTCTGAGTAACTTTGTTTCCCATCTGAGGCTACGTCTACCAGCTCCGGAAGGATTTTTGACCAAGGTCCCTTCCCAAACCCTCTCAAACACTTTGCCACACCTACTATTGCCACTGTAGTAGGTCACACCAAGCACATGTCACATATAAACGCATTCTTCTTGATCGCCCCTGTTCTATACCATGTTCATAAACGATAAATGCAAAGCCATAGTGTGGCCCCACAACATCTTGTACTTTAGGATAAATTAAGAAAGGGGTTTTTCCAAATTTCATTTTCTATACTTGAAATGATTCTGGAAAGTGTGTCAGACTTTTAAAATGAAATTTTTTTTTTTATATATATATTTAACCTAATGTTACCTTTTCTTTTAGTTTGAGCAAGCTACAGAATGGATTCTGTTCCAAGTAACCAAATGCAAGGATAAAATAAGTTGATGTGTGGAAGAGGGATCTTATCTGGTTTAACAGGACCATTTGATCGCTAGTATTTATTCTGGGGGGGAAAAATTAGTGTTGTATTGTGCTGCACTATTGCTTTGGCAGTAGCATGAGGAAATTTATGAAATTGCCATGCAGAAAACACAACTTGGGTCAATATGGACACTCGTTCAACGTGTTTTAGTTTTAAATATTTTAATTTGGTAACCAGTAAGATGACTTCACACATTTCAAGGTGGTTTCAGCCAATGCTGTATTTTGGATTGGTCAAAAAAAGTTTGAAGGCTTTTCTCCCCTGCCATCATCAGCCCTTCGTTCTCCATTCTGTTTGTCAACACTATTCCCCAGTCTTGTGTTGCACACCATTCTCTTGTCTGTTAGTACAGCTGATTGTTCCAGAGATGTTGGTTCACGTTATCAGAGAAGATAAAACCTCATTTGACGAGTTACCCCCCCCCAAATATGGTTAGATTTGTAGTCCGGGGAACAATTTGGTATGTGTGGCAATGTGTTCTTGGCAGTCTCTCTGTGACCTGGTCAAACACCCGTTCCTCACCTCCGTTTGACAATTCGATCCATTTTTAGATGTAACCTCGGGTATGGTGAAAGACCCAGCGGACGTCTTGGACAGGCAAAAATGCCTTGACGCTCTGGCTGCCCTACGCCACGCTAAGTGGTTCCAGGTTCGGAACATCATTTTTCTTTCTTCATGTAGCCTTATGAGATGTATTTATTTTGTATTCACTTGCTTTTAGTCTCTGGTTATTGACCTTTAACCCTGAAAAATAAAAAAGTAATACAAGGATGCTATCAGTAACTACATTTAAGTAACTGAACTACAAAATGTTTTTCCTTTTCTTGTTTGTTTTTTTTTTTTTTTTTAAGCATCCTTGCATGCAATGAATTTTTATTAAACTGGTATATAAAATGAAGCAGGACTTGAATTAGATTACCAAAAATAATTCCATAAGGCTGCAGAATACCTTTGCATAAAATATCACCGATAAGAGCTTTCATGTTGACTGTTTGTTCTTTGTGATTTATTTGTTTCTTTTGGGGATTGAGAGGAAAGGAATATCTGATTAGTTTACTGTGATGTTGCTGTTACGCAAGCACACACAGGTAAAGTAAAGCAGATTTCCTTGACTGTTTCAGTTCCTGTGCTACTCTTTCAAACTGATCTCTTTTTATTTTTTTTGTAAATGAGACTTTTGATTTGTGAAGTATTTGAAACTCTGAGGTCAGAGTTTACAAGATGACCGAGGGAATCGATCATTCCAAGCACATCTTGCAAACTTTGAACTCCTGTACTAACGCTGAGGTAAAATACTGCTGGGAATGGCAGCTTTATTCAAAAGCATTGGCTAGTGTGTGTAAACCAAGTAAAAGCTTCCATTGTGAACAGTAGTGTTGCACCTCTTTGAGATCCACCATGTCATCTGGCCTCTGCTGTAAATGCACCATTGACTCACTTAACTTGACTTTATTACACTGAAGGCTAGAGCCAATGGACTCCAGTCCTGCGTGATTGTTATTCGTATCCTGCGTGACCTTTGTCAGAGAGTACCCACCTGGTCTGCTTTCCCAAGCTGGGTGAGTAGGAAGATGATTTGGCCATACTGGACTTTAGGGTATCCAAAAGCTTTTTAAGGAGTCCTCTGAAGTATTAAATCTGGAAGGCCGAATGTTGTCGTCGTAACGAGGTTTTCTCTATCCAAGGCCATGGAACTGCTTGTGGAGAAGGCGATCAGCAGCGCCGCTGGACCGATGAGCCCTGGTGACGCACTGAGACGAGTCTTTGAGTGTATTGCCTCTGGCATTCTGCTCCCTGGTAAGATTTGTGTTAAAATAAATGCAACTTTTTTTTTAAATGTCTGTTAATTGCAGTGTTCTTTTACACAAGAACGGTCATTCTCAGTTTTTCTACTACCTATCCCCCTGCTGGCCAAGTGTTCAGTGTTTGTCATATGCACCGTAAGGACATGGCCTCTTACACAATGAAATTCTTGGTTTGCTGTCCACCATGAATGCCAGTTACAAATAAATAAATGGGCAGAAGAAATAATACAAAGTAAAGGCAATGTAGTGCAAAAAAAAAAAACACCCAGTATAGTACAAAATAAAGGTTAATGTAGTGCAAAATAGGTAGTGTAATACAAAAATAAGGTAATGATCGGACGTAGCAGCAAAAAGGGCAGTAATGTGCAAATAAATGTAAACAGTCAAGGCCTGAAGGGGGATTACGTCATGGCGATTTCCGTCTGTCCCTCCCTGGAAGGGTACTCGACTTCTGAAATCAAGTCCTCACAATTTTTGGAGGAGTTTCACAAAACTTGACAGGATTCTTTGTCAGTAATGCGCAAATTGCAATTTTGTTCAATTCAGTCGCATTTTACCAGCGTTACAGCCCTTGATTAACAACCTTGTACTTTGATAATTTCATGAAGGTGTGCTTGCCTTCTGACATCAACTCCTCTCTCAATTTTTGGATTAATTTCTCGAAGCTTGGCAAAAGGCCTTGTTATATGACTGTAACCTGCAGATTGTGATTTAATTTCATTTGTGAAAACTTGACCAGAGTTTTGTATGGAATCAATTTTGTGCCAAAATGTTCATACAGTACTTTTGAAATATCAAACAAAAACGACAAATCAAAATACAAAAGTCAATTTTTTTTAGACTGGCAAACAAATTATTCGTGTAATCGTGCAAAATATCAGTCTATTACTCTTCAGAAACCTTTTATTTTTGTTCCGCGTCTTTCTCAGTTTTGTTTGACGTAATTTATTTTGGTTGCGATTCCAGCTTTCTCGTTTGCGCTCCCTGACTTTTTGCTTGCAGTTTTGGCACAAACTTCACGTGTGGGTGGGCTGTCCAGGAATGCATTCCCATTGGGTAACTTGTTTGACTGACTGCTACGCTCAGCCATTCCCTACTCGGATTCTGGCGGACTGTTTGACGAGTGACCGATCCATTGACGGTAAACAAGGATCGAGTGGACTTCAGTGGCGACTATGATATTGAATTAATTCAACAAAGTGTAAATTCAATATCATAGTCGCCACTGAAGTCCACTCGATCCTTGTTTACCGTCAATGGATCGGTCACTCGTCAAACAGTCCGCCAGAATCCGAGTAGGGAATGGCTGAGCTTAGCTGTCAGTCAAACACAAGTTAGCCAATGGGAATGCATTCCTGGACAGCCCGCCCACACGTGAAGTTTGTGCCAAAACTGCAAGCAAAAAGTCAGGGAGCGCAAACGAGAAAGCTGGAATCACAACCAAAATAAATTACGTCAAACAAAACTGGGAAAGATGCGGAACAAAAATAAAAGGTTTCTGAAGAGTAATAGACTGATATATTTTGCATGATTACACAAATTTTGTTTGCCAGTCTAAAAAAATTTACTTTTGATTTGTCGTTTTTGTTTGGTATTTCAAAAGTATTGTATGAACATTTTGGCACAAAATTGATTCCATAGTTTTGACCCTTGATTTAAATAACTGACAATTTCATGAGGGTGTATGTTCTGAAATCAACTCCTCTCTCAATTTGTGGAGGAATTTCACCAAACTTGGCAAAAGGCTTTGTTATATGACTGTTATACACACCGTTTAATTTGGGCAAGTTTTACCAGCATTATGCCCTTGATTATTAACAAACTTTGGCAGTTTCATCAAGGTGTCCTTGCTTTTTGAAATCAACTTCTCTTACAAATTTTATCCCCTGCTGGCCAAAAGGCCTGAAGGGGGATTATGTCGTGGCAATGTCTGTCTGTCCCAGGAAAGGTACTCCTTCTGAAATCAGCTCCTCTCAGTTTTTGGAGGAATTTCACAAAACTTGACAGGATGAGGTTTTTTTTTTTTTTTTGTCAGTAATATGCATATATTGCAATTTCGTTCAATTCGGTCGCATTTTATCAGTGATGGCATTGTTGCCAGTGGGGGATATTGTGCTCTCTGAGTACTCTTGTTGAGGATGCCTGAGCTTGCACCCAAGATTTGGTTCTGGGCATTATTGCAAGTTTGTTTCCACATGGAAAGATGCCTTGGGGGGCATTTGTGGGTTTTCTTGTGATGGGTGTTTGTGGGCACATGCAAGTTTTCGCAAAATTGATACGTACATTGTTAACTTGGCTCTTGTCGTGCAACAGAAAAGCAATCGCTAGTTCAAATCCCAATGATGCCACAGCCATTTGTGGCCAGGAACCCAAGAGAGCAAAATTGGCCTGTGCTGTCAGTGAGGGAGGGGTGGGATACGCTCACCCCTGTTAATTCAAGATACAAGCTAATCATGGGAGTCTGTGAGCTTGTGCATACGGAAGTGGGCAGTTGGTGTTTTCCTCCAAGTATATTGCGCGTCCCTAAAGTTGCAGAAGTGCAAAAAGATGTGGTCAGCTTATGTCATGCTTCCTCTGAGACACATGATGGCCTTTGCCCTCCTTGGTTGGTAGCTGTTGTGTGATGGATGGGAATTGGCTGTATCTAAATTTTCTTCTGCATTCCATAATGCTTCAAATGTCATGAGGAGGGAAAGACTATAGACCGGATGAAGTGAGCTGCTCCACTGTATTTTGACTGCATTCAGTGTCTTCAGGAAGAATTTCAGTCTTCTGACCTCAGGCCTGATGACAGGACCCCTCTCCCAGGCAGTGGTTGGCAGCTTGATCTGGCTTCTCAGGATTGACTGCGCATCTCAGATTTTATTTGATCTTTGGCAGAGATGTAAAGCAGTGATGACTATATTAATTGGCTACACGGTATAGTGAAGGACAACTGACTGACCACGATATGGCCAAAAGTATGTGGACACAGACGTTCACCCCCGTATGTGGGCCTTCACTAAAGTTATCACAACTTGGAAGCACAATTGACTAGAATGTCTTTAGTTTGCTGTAGCAAGAAGATTCCTCTTCACTGGAATGAATGGGTCAAGTCTAAACCTGTTCCAGCATGACTATAGGTCTGTGCCAAGGGTGGAGTGGAAGAACTTGGGTGGTCTGCAGAGTTTTGACTTCAACCACACTGATCATTTTTGGGATGAATTGGAATGCCAATCGCACGGCAAGCCTTCAAGCTCATCAGTACCTGATGGCACAAATACTTTTGTGGCTGAATGGGCACAAACTCCCACGGGCACACTTCAAAATGTAGTTGAAAACTACTTCTGCAGCAATAGACTAAGGAGTAACTTGGTTTTGGAATGGGATGTTCAGCATGTAGAGAAGTGATTGGCCAGGTGTCCATAGACTTTTGGCCATATGGTGTGCCATGATAGGCTGTTGGTGGTAGGCATGTGGTTTTTGTTTTCTTGCATGTCGTGTACTACCTTGGTATCATCGTGACAACCTCTGCATCTTTTTGGGCTCCTGCTTGTGCTACATCACGGGGCAGCACAAGCAGGAGTATGCAGGATCGTAGACCTTCCCAATTGGCTAGTATTGCTCTAAGTAGAGAGACCAGTAATGACATCCCTCCCACTCAGAGTATGGCCAAATTTGTTGCCTTGACTCCCAGCCACAGATGGCTGTGGTATTGTCACATTCAATCTCTCAACAGGATAATGCTTTTTCTATTGCACCATTTGGGAGCACTCCGATATGGTGTTTGAGACGAGATTCAGGTGCTTCCATAATGTTGACAGTCCTGCCCGTTGGGAACCAGTGATTGTGTTAAGTGGACAGGGTGTTCAGTACATGATGATTTGAGGCTTCAAAAGACCAGTAAAACTACTGTTCTGACGGTCAATATTCTAACGTCAAAACCGTAGTCCTGTAACCACTGTTTTCATTGGCGAGAAAGGCAGGATGGCTTACATTTCTGCAGCAGAAATGCAAATTCCTGCCTGCTGTTTATCCAGCCTGATTTGTTGTCAGATGACTTTGTGCCCTCTGAGTGGGGAGTTAAGCCATTTCTGTATATGAATTTACCAAGGCTCCATTATAATTACAGATGCCCTGTAAAGCCTAGGTCACAACCGGCCGTCTACGTGCAAGAAACGCACGGAGGGCGCGCGTGACGTGCTGATTTTCGAGCTGTAGACTGGCTGCAGACCGGCTGCAGAGGTTCTTTGTCATGTCAAACAAACTCTACGGGTGCTAGCTCCCCCCCCCCCCCCCCCCCCCCCCCCCAAGGTTGCAAGACAAACTTACGGCCAACGTGCATCTTTCTCCATGGACAAAAAAACGCCTCAGCGATTTGGGGAAACGCCAAAAATCGCACGGCCAAAAAATCGTACGTCCGGTTGTGACCTAGGCTTAAGTAATGCAGTTTTAGAAAGCAGTTGCCTCATTGGCAGTTTTAACTGTTTGTCCTGTCATGACTAATTTTAGTGCTCTCCTTGAGCTCCACTGTTCAAGGTAGATAATGCAAGACTACAATTTGAGCTGTGTTCAGACCAACTTGTGCCATTTTTCTCAGTGTAATTCTGCAAGGTTGTCATGTGCTTTTCTTGCTGCACATATCAGCATGTTGAGTGACTTTTGCATGAATGCAAGAATCTTGTGTCATGATCTCAGGGCAAGGGTATAAGTTAACGTTGACCACCCAACTTTGAATATTAGGCAAAGTTGAGACTGTGGTGGTTGGTGAGCCAACCAAGCCATCTGGGTTCAGCAGGCAAAAATATTGTAATTGGAGCAGTTACCAGCGATACCATCTGGTACTGTGTCCAATCTTTTAGTTTACTGTGTTTTTGTTTATTTTTATTTTATAGTGTGTATAAAACCACACTGCAACTGTGCTATAACAAACTCTCTTACTGCAAACTTTCAGAAGTTCCTGTCCCCTGCCTTTAATGACCAGTGAGTCAGGGTCTTCAGTTATTTTGTCCCATCCTCCCCAACAAACCATAAGTAGTCAAGTTAATGTATTAACCCCATCAAACAAAAGCTTAAGTAGCTTCACTTGGGTATCAATTACAAACAGTTATTAAGAATGGTGATTTGACTTAAAATCCCTCAAAAGGGCATTTAATGAGCTAAAAGCAGTTTTACTAGTCTTTACTCTGTAAGCACTTGTCATGGCTACTTGTAAATGTAAGGCTACATCCACACGGCAACGAGTTTTTTTTTTTTTTTTTTTTTAATTTTTTTTTTATATAAATATCATGTCCACATGGGCAACGGATCAGTAAAATATCAGGTTCATATGGCAACGCAACGTTTGCTGAAAACGATGCAATACACATGCCACACCTCTACGTGCACTGTAAGACGGTCCTATCGGAGACACCAGAACAATAGAAGTAGACGCATGCGCATAAACCCCTTCTTCTGTAGCATCAGCCACATAAGTTTTGATTATTAATCAGTAGCGTAAAACGAAAGACGCGGAAAGAGGAATGAACGGGGGTAGATGGAAGCTGGTACGCCAACATTCTGATATCCTCCAGAATTCTTTAATGGTCCGGAATAAATTGAATGCTACACGTTGATGGATTACTTTGTTCTTCTACGCCATTTTTGAGGAATGTATTGTCGGACTTAAACCAACATCTGAAGAGGTGAGATCGCTCCCCTCCCCCCCCATATGTTTGCTGGCGGGATTGTTTTTGGAAAGCGCACGGTTTGGTACTGCTTCCGCAGTGTTTGGACTAAAGACTCTGCCCTAAGGGCTCGCTCTCTCTCTCTGCGCACCATTACACAATATTCACAGTGAAAATATTTTGTAAGCGCGTTTCATGAACCAAGTTATAGGATTTGTTGACAACTCGCATCGAGTTCGTTACACTTCTACCCAGCGTGAAGCACTGACAGTCATGTGGTTGTGACGTCATCGTAAACAAATCCGTTCTACTCATCCAGACGACTTCGCAACGGCGCCGTTGCCAGATTTTTTCACTCTGGAACCCGTTCTCAAAAGATTTCGTTTTGGGGCACCCAAAACGCTGGTGCCGTGTGGACGCCAGGCTGAAACGATAAACAGTTTTATCAGATTCACCTGAATCCGTTGCAGTGTGGACAGGGCCTAAGACACGCTGTCAGAAAATGCAGACAATAGACATGTAATCACTGGAAGAGTTTTATTTAAAAACACGCTGGCTAACAGATCCAAATCAAATATCCATCAAGTGAGGCACAGGCAGGATATCCAAGGCGGAGACACCGGGGCAAAAGATAAGTCAGAAACCAAAATATCAATATGGTGCTACAAAAGGCTTTAACATGAGCGACAAAGTTCAGCGTGTATACTTTGCAAAGTCTGTGTGTAGTGAAAGTCCTTATAAGCACGTTGATTGCACCTGTTCTGGATCAGAGTGCATGGTAATTAGTCCTAATAGCGGTGTAAGTGAGTAGCAATTGGAGGCATGCCACTGTGCGCAGGGGCATGGGCCTGTCAAAGGCCAACTTTATATCCTGGACTGTGTAAAGTGTGGAGAGAAGGCAACAAAATTTCAACTTTTAAAGGAAAGAGGGCTCAGACTTCATCCATGACTGCAGTCAACATGGTGGACTGAGAAGAGATGTGGCAAGCAAACAGCAGTGTGAGACTTAAGTCCTTTCCTTTTTTTGTAAATATGCAAGTGAATTAATAATTATTTCTATGTGCATTCCATAAGAATCTCAATGCCCTTACAATAATATGTAAAATAACAAATAATTAAATATCTAATGTCCATGAAAACTCATTTACATAAAAACATCAAAGAGAAGGGGGGAAAAAATCAAGACTTAAGTTCAAAAATCAAAACTTAAAGGATGAGATGTAAATCGAAAAGAAGTCTTGAGTCCTTTTTTAGTCATTAATATCAGTTGATTTCTTTTAAGGCCTTTGGAGGTTGATTCCACAATCTCGGCGCACATGAAGTGAACGCACGCTTTCCATAAGTATCGGTTCTGTAACGTGGCGTAGAAAGAACAGTGTTATTACTGTTAGAGCGTAGTGACCATAGTGGCTTCTTCACCACCAGTAGATCACTGAGGTATGATGGTGCCAATCCATTGAGTACTTTGAAGGTCATCAAGATCTTGAATATTATTCTCTTCACTGTCAGCCAATGAAGTGAGCGTAAGACAGGTGATGTGGTCATATTTCTTCTTCAAAGTGACCATCCTTGCAGCTGCATTTTGGATGTGCTGCAATTTCGACAAGTCCTTGTCGGGGAGACCATACAACAAACTGTTGCAATAGAGATCTTGCAGTCACGTGACTGGAAAGTACACAGCCGCCATCTTGTCGGTAAAAAACACTGCCGAATACTGCTGCACTCGTGTACAGAATGGATCAATTTCAACCGACGGACTACACGGCTCATTTTTCTAATGAACAGAACTAGATATATGTCTAAAATAAACGATCTACAGATTAGTGACCCTTATGGCTTACCGGACGTAGTTTTCATGACCGTGTCAGTGGATTTTGAACTGCCAGAGGTGGAATACCCAGACGTGTATAATTACCTCATTAACTTTCCCTCGCTGTTCAGTGGTGAAGCACTGCGTGCTTATAAATCTCTGGGCAGTTATCTTTACAGAAATTCAGGATTTGTCAGCGACTCAGATGTGGCATCTTGTAAACAAGAAAATAATCCTCATTGGACGGGTAAGTCACTTAAGTATTGAGTATAGCACTGACCAGCCGATTATAGAATAAGGTAATTCCAGCTGTAATTCCAAATCGTCCGTCTTGTTTACCATGGATCTGGCGTTGGAGAGGTAGAGGCTTGGCAGTGGAGATTTGAGTGGCTGTTTTCTGAGCTTAGTCAACAGGCCGGCTCTGCAGCCTCGCTTTTGCTTCCGCTCCCAACGCCACCTTCACTTTGCTTCCGATAACAATCCAGAGACCCCGCTGGTCTCGCTATCTCATCCGGAATGTTGTGCATGCGATGGAAATCGCTACAAACCGTCATTTTCTGCTGGAAACCAATGTCTAGTAAGTCCATACGGTTGTAGTGGATATTGAAGTCCGGTACAGACGAACAACACGCAAAAATACACACAAACATAAACGTGCACAGGTAGGGAGAGCTTGTATCCGCAGCCGTTGTAGTAGAATTGTATATAGTAGGGTTTTCCAGAAGAAGAGGTAGAAGCAGAAGTAGAACCAGAAGTAGAAGGCGGAAATATGGCGTTTGACCGACAAGATGGCGTCTGTCACAATCTGGATCGGCTGTGACGTCACATGCAAGTGCTCCATAGTCCAACTTGGATGTTATGAATGCATGTACAAGCTTTTCCGTAGCGGCAGTATCAAGATATTTTCTGATCTGACCAATACGTCTGAGAGAATGTGAAGCGGATTTACATACATTACTGACCTGGGAAGACATCTTAAGATGGTGATCAAAGATGACCCCAAGATGACACGCTTCAGATATTGACTCCTTCACAGATTCACCAACGGTGACATACTGGATGGCATCAACTGTAAGATACCATGACTGAAAATGCAGAACCTCTGTTTTTGTTGTATTGCACAGCAGCTTATTGCACTTGATCTATTGAACAATGTCGCTAGCGTAGTATTCAAGGGCTTCGATGCTGGTAGATCTTTCAGAGCTCGGTGTGACCAAGTACAGCTGTGTCATCAGCATAAATCATGGTCTGTAAATTATGTGCATTTACAATATCCTCCAATGGAGAGACATATAAGGAAAACAATAAAGGGCCAAGCACAGACCCCTGCGGGACACCATGCATCAAGAAAGATGGAGTTCCATTGATGACAACAGATTGACTTTGGTTAGACAAGTAAGAACAGAACCATTTAAGTACAGTACCATTCAAACCAAAGCGAAATTTCAATCAAAATAATGTGATCGATGGTGTCAAAAGCGGATGAGAGATCAAGTAAGACCAGAATGACCACCTTATGCTGATCAAGTGCCAAGTTGATGTCACTATATACATGAAGTAAAGCCGTTTCAGTACTATGGTGAGGACGGTAGGCAGACTGCATATTTGAGAGGAGATTGTTCACAAGCAAATGTTCATCAAGTTGTGTCGCCACAACACGCTCAATAGTCTTGGACAGAAACGACAAGTTGGAGATTGGTCGATAATTCTTGAGATCCTCAGGATCGAGAGGCTTTCTTAAGTAGTGGAGTAACTAGAGCATGTTTAAGGCTTGATGGAAATTCTCCTTGCTGTAATGACATTGATTTTAGTAATGGGTGATAACAGCTTACTGATAAATTCCTTTAGCAGTGTGAATGGAAGTGGGTCCAAACAGCAAGACTTGGATGGCAATCCCATAATTATTCTGTTGACATCAATGGATACTGAAGTAAACTCGGAGAAACTGCACAGTGATTTGCTGTTCCATGATGGCACGATTGACAGATTTTGATGGCATATCATTAATCTCATCTCATCTCATTATCTCTAGCCGCTTTATCCTGTTCTACAGGGTCGCAGGCAAGCTGGAGCCTATCCCAGCTGACTACGGGTGAAAGGCGGGGTACACCCTGGACAAGTCGCCAGGTCATCACAGGGCTGACACATAGACACAGACAACCATTCACACTCACATTCACACCTACGGTCAATTTAGAGTCACCAGTTAACCTAACCTGCATGTCTTTGGACTGTGAGGGAAACCAGAGCACCTGGAGGAAACCCACGCGGACACGGGGAGAACATGCAAACTCCGCACAGAAAGGCCCTAGCCGGCCACGGGGCTCGAACCCGGACCTTCTTGCTGTGAGGCGACAGCGCTAACCACTACACCACCGTGCCGCCCCATATCATTAATGTCATTTTGAAAAGCAACTATTTTTCCGGAAAAATATTCACTGAACCTCTGGGCAAGCTCAAGTGATGACGTATGAGTAGGAAGTGGCACAGAAGACTTTACTTTGAACAACTCATCGACGAATTTGAACAATTGCTTCTGATTTAAAACCTGATACTTTATCACGGTAATAATTACTCTTGTGCTTCTCAACAGCTGAATAATACTGGCCAGCAACATCATTATAGATCTGCCTGTGAATTTCTAGGCCTGAATTCTGCCATTTCCTTTCCCAGCGACGCTTCTCAACTTTAAGATTACGTAGTTCCTCAGAGAACCAAGGTGAATGTGGTCTTACTGTAATAATACATTCACATATTGGAGCATGTCTATCAAGAAGATTGCTCAAACTGGTGTTGTACTCCGTAACAAGTGAAGCGACATCAGATGGGTTGATGTTAAATAATGGCAATGTAGACAACTCTTTACCAAAACCGTCCAGGTCGATCTGTTTAATTCTCCTATGCACACTCTGGACTTCAAATGATGCAGGTCTTGGAAAATCAAGACTACAAGTCAGTGTGGCATGATCAGATGGTAGTTCCATGCAAGCACGAAGGTTCGATATCCGATCAGAGCCAGCCTGGGTGGTAATCAGATTCAAAATATTGTCTTTACTGTGAGTCAACGTGTTGTACCAAAGCAGCAGACTCAATCAGATCATTAAGATGCTTGATGTCAGCATTATCAGTCACGTCCATATGAAAGTTAAAATCACCACAGATGAGAATTTCAATGAAAAGAAGACACATTCTCCAACAGATGAGGGAAATAATCAAAGAATATGGTTGATGTAAGACCATACTTTTTAGAAGGAGGAGGTCTATAGATGGATATAAGGCGAAGAGATTTATTTCCAGCGCTAACATTGATGTCTAGACACTCCATGGCAGTAAATTTACACAATGGCTCGTTCTCCGTAATACTGAGGCCTTTCCGTGTCATCACTGCAATTCCACCGCCAGTTCTATTAATCTAGGTGGATGAGTGATTACATGAGTAGGTAATGCATTCATAAAATCAGCGATAGTCCGGTCGTCTCGACCATCACCATTCAGCCAGGTCTCAGTTATAACCATAACATCAATTTGGCGGGAAATTATAAAATCACACAAACTGGTTGATTTTGTTCTTCATGGAACGAGCATTCCAAAAAGCAAAATGAACTTTAGGACTATACGAAGTTGGAATCGTTTTAAAGATGTTCACATCTATTATTTCTGTGATTCTTGAATTAGTTGGAACGTGCATCAAGTTTTGAGAACCAAAACAACGCTGATAATTATATGCAAAATCACGATGAGGCCGTTGAGCCGTGACACGTGAAGCAATATTATAAATCTTCAAAGCTTCCCTTTGTTTTACTCTCCTCCCCGCTCTCTTGCCACGATAATGCCAATGAAATGAGCATATTCCTGCGAAGAAACGATTGCAGTGAGAGTTAAAGGAGCCAGGCATTGAGACCACTAGAACTAGAGGCAGAAATTGTTGCCTGGGCCAAAGCAGGAGCTGAACAGCTGAATTAAGTCCGATGGCAAAATCAGGATAAATACTCAAAGGTCGAGGCCAAAAACAACCAAGATAGATGTCAAAAAACGACAGGTATCTAATAGTAAATTCAAAATGATAAACATGAGTGCATAAAATCCAAAATAATGAACGACTAAAAACCAGTGCAGCCTTGCTCATCGGTGCATAACAATGCCGCAGGTATTAAGCACAGGTATAATTTTAAACACTCGTTTTCCGTAAGAGTGAGTGTCTCACCACAAGAAGCTTAACTTCATACTTTCAAGCCAACTTGTGCCCCCCTCCCCCCAAAAAAAATTTTATTTATTAATCTTGATAGACGGGGCGGCACGGTGGTGTAGTGGTTAGCGCTGTCCCCTCACAGCAAGAAGGTCCGAGTTCGAGCCCCGTGGCCGGCGAGGGCCTTTCTGTGTGGAGTTTGCATGTTCTCCCCGTGTCCGCGTGGGTTTCCTCCGGGTGCTCCGGTTTCCCCCACAGTCCAAAGACATGCAGGTTAGGTTAACCGGTGACTCTAAATTGACCGTAGGTGTGAATGTGAGTGTGAATGGTTGTCTGTGTCAGCCCTGTGATGACCTGGCGACTTGTCCAGGGTGTACCCCGCCTTTCGCCCGTAGTCAGCTGGGATAGGCTCCAGCTTGCCTGCGACCCTATAGAAGGATAAAGCGGCTAGAGATGAGATGAATCTTGATAGACAAAGTAGTACCCAAATTTATCAAAAGTCATCGATTTCCTCACAAGTGACACACAGATTTGTCATGGGTTTGGATCTCAATGTCCCAGCTATAGCTCGTATGAAAAATAAGTGGTGCATTTCCCAGTAAAACAAACTCGTGCCTAAATTTTTCCTCTTTATTTTTATTTTTTTAAACTGGAGGTATAGTACTCTGGGAGCAGCTGTTGGCTTATACCAGCACTTATCAGGCTTTCCACCTATTGTTTCTACTTTTCTGTGGAAGAAGTGGCTTAAAATAGAACCGTACTGAAAATGGAACTGTTAAACTAGGTTTTTGAGAATGTATTTAGCAGATTTATGTAATTGTCTAATCAGATGGTTCAGATTGCTTTTTTTCATTAGTAGTTCAAGTATCAGCTTGAACAAATCCTTGCCTCAAAGGGGCTCATATTGTTCCCACCCAAATATGAATTTTCTGGTTGAAATTCCGCAACCCTTCCACAGTGCTCTGATGACCATGAGCTCCTACATGTCCCAACTCTCCACAGTGGCTGTAAGAACCTTTGGGATTATTCTATACCACTTGTTTTTCCAAGTGTGGTTTTTTTTTGTTTTTTTTTTTTTGTGTGTGTGTGTGTGTTGGACAGGGCTCAGCTCTTGTGACAGCACAAGTTCAAGGGGTTCAAACAGTGTTTATCTAAAGTTCACATTTGTTGAACTCCGGAACAGTGCGTCATGCAGGGCTAATGGAAGAGAAATGGGTTTGGGGATTTTTTTTTTTTTTTAAATTATCCATTTTCAGCAATACTTCATGCCTTAAAGTGCACAATTGGAGTGTTGAAGTAAATGTATTTTTCACCAGTTGTTTTTGATGCCTAACACAGTTCAAACTGCCCATCAGGTTGGGTTTCCTCAGAATGACTTCTTATCTTGATCTTACAGTTGTGCTCATAAGTTTACATACCCTGGCAGAATCTATGATTCTTTGACCATTTTTCAGAGAATATGAATGACAAACATCTTTTCCACTCATGCTTAGTGGTTGGGTGAAACCATTTATTGCCAAACGACTGTGTTTTCTCTTTTTGTATCATAATGACAACAGAAACTACCCAAATGACCCTGATCAAAAGTTCACATACCCAGGTGATTTTGGCCTAAGAACATGCACAGAAGTTGACACAAATGGGTTTGAATGGCTACTAAAGGTAACGTCCTCACCTGTGATCTGTTTGCTTGTAATCAGTGTGTGCGCATAAAAGCTGAGTGAGTTTCTGGGATCCAGACAGACTCTTGCATCTTTCATCCAGCCACTGACGTTTCTGGATTCTGAGTCATGGGGAAAGCAAAAGAATTGTCAATGGATCTACAGGAAAAGGTAGTTGAACTGTATAAAACAGGAAAGGGATACAAAAAGATATCCAAGGAATTGATAATGCCAGTCAGCAGTGTTCAAACTGTGATTAACAAATGGAAAATCAGGGGCTCTGTTAAAACCAAGCAAATGCCGCAAAGTATCTCGCCTACAATACGCCAAACAGCACAGAGACGAGCCTCAAAACTTCTGGAACAAGGTAATTTGGAGTGAGACCAAAATTGAACTTTTTGGCCACAACCATAAACGTTACATTTGGACAGGTGTCAAGGTCTATGATGAAAGGATCACCATTCCTACTGCAAAGCACGGAGGTGGATCGCTGACGTTTTGGGGATGTGTGAGCTACAAAAGCACAGGAAACTTGGTCAAAGTTGAAGGAAAGATGAATGCAGCACGTTATCAGCAAATACTGGAGGCAAATTTGCACTCATCAGCTGCGCATGGGACGTACTTGGACGTTCCAACATGACAACGATCCAAAACACAAGGCCAAGTCGACCTGTCATTGGCTACAGCAGAACAAAGTGAAGGTTCTGGAGTGGCCATCTCAGTCTCCTGACCTCAAGATCACTGAGCCACTCTGGGGAGATCTCAAGCACGCAGTTCATGCAAGACAGCCCAGGAATTTACAGGAACTGGAGGCTTTTTGCCAAGAAGAATGGGCAGCTTTACCATCTGAGAAAATAAAGAGCCTCATCCACAACTACCACAAAAGACTTCAGGCTGTCATTGATGTTAGAGGGGGCAATACACGGTATTAAGAACTGGGGTATGTAAACTTGTTTGATCAGGGCCATTTGGATGTCTTTATGATTTTAAAAATAGAAAAGTTGTTTCAATAACTGGCTTCACCCAACCACTAACCATGAGTGGGGGGAAAAAAGTTTATCATTTATTCATATTCTCTGAAAAAAGGCCAAGAAAGCAAAAATTCTGCCAGGGTATGTAAACTTATGAGCACAACTGTAATTCCAGTCTCTACCAACTCCTCCTAAATTGGCAGAATGTGCAACTGTTCACTGCAGTGCTCAAAATGACTAATGCTTTTGATGCAGGTGGCCCAGGGTTAATGGACCCCTGTGAGAAAAATCCAACCGACACCCTGGGGACAATGGAGGAGCAGCAGAGAGAGGACATCACATCTAGTGCACAGGTAAGCCAACTCTAATCTTAAACCATCCTTCAGTAACGAACAACCAACCTATGTTTTGCTTAATTATCTTTAATAAATGGATCAGCAGTTCTGTGCTAATGAACTCTAGTCCTGAAGGTTGAACTAGAAATCGTCTACTCATCAGGCTGAGAACCGTAATTAATTATCTGCTCTTTTTTTTCAAAAGTTTGCCTTGCGGCTCTTGGCGTTCCGTCAGATCCATAAGGTTCTAGGCATGGACCCCTTGCCTCAGTTGAACCCACGCTTTAACGTGAGGAACAATCGCAAGAGGAGGCGTGACAACAGTGATGGCACAGACGGCTTCGAGGGTGAGGGGAAGAAGGACAAGAAGGACTTTGACGGCTTCTAAGCCGCTTCACAGCAAGCTTCACAGGCTCACCCATACCTTGTTCAAAGTCTTTTGTATTCCAGTGGTGCAAAAGCTGACTTTTGTCGGTCTCTGCGTGTGCTCGTTGCTGCTGCTCAGAAAGAATTTGTTTGTCAGAAGCGCATTATTGAGCATCTTGATGGCTTTGTTTGCTTCTAGTGCCCGTAAATGACCTACGACGGCAGCTTGGTCAATGTTAAACTTCATTTCAACAGCGCGTCATTATTTACTAAAATATTTAACGCCCCAAATTATTCTGGTGACAAAAGAGCCTGTAACTGGATAGTTTATTAACCGATGTACATTAATGGATTTTGCTTGTGCTGACTGTAATTAAGATATTTGTACACTTTGTCAAGGGGATGTTTAACATATTTCAAGATCTCAAACTTAAATGGACCTATGGGACATGTATGAAAAGATTGCTACGAATAAATCAGATTCTGCTGCATGCAGGAAGAAGGTTTTGGGGATTGTTAGGTCACCCTCAGGAACTAAGACGACCCATGTTGTAATTCGTACTAAAGCTGAATTCCTCTCTAGCTTGGTATGTCCTAAGGGAACATGTTCAAATCATGTTTTGGTGATTTTAAAACAAAAAATCTGAACCATACAATAGAACTTTTTTTTTTCTTTCTTTTTGCTACATTTTTAAAATTGCAATCCAATAATTTGACACTGGCTTATGCTTAGGATTGTTGTGTGGGTTTTTTTTTTTTTTGTGTGTATTTTGAACAGACATTCCTCATAACAGCAAAGCTTGATCTAAACTGTAACCTGTTCATTGTGTTTTAATGAATGGTGACTGGGCATTGGAGTATAAAACCTCATGTTCCTCAGCGCTAATACAACCTGCCAGTTCCCTTTTAGCACTTTGTGATGTACATCTTTGGCTATAGAGTACCATCCAGTAGGAAAATGTCCCAATTCTGTTATGCAAGTGGGGTGAAATTGCGCTCGTTTCAAGGCTATTCTCATGTTTGCAAGCTTCTGTTGCATCGCTGTAGGACTCTGATCTCTTGACGGCAGACAAATGTGTTGGGGGGCCCCCCATTCTCAGTGGTCCCCAATTCATTTCTAAACTAGATGACTTTGTGATTTTTAGAAATAACCACAACATTTACTTGAGCATGTCCTCATGAGTGGTTCAAGATTTGCAAAGGAAATCCCTCTGACTGAGGGAGGTGTTAAATCCTGTATCACTTATTTGTAATAGGCCCAAATCTGCCTAACACTTGTGTTCATAGTGCTGTAATCCCTGAATGTGTACATATGCATATAATCATATGTAGCAATGTGTAGGCTATGTTTGATCTTTAATATATGAGCATATATCTAATCTTACAATAGAGCTTCAAATTGTATAATTTTATGGAAGCATGGCAATGTTCCAAGTTTTGATTTGTTTTATTTGTTTAGATCAGCTGCTTGCGCTTCATTTAACTGTTTGTTTAAAGAAAATCTATTCAAGGGTGAAAAAATGGGGAAAGTGTTGCTTCTGTGTTTTTAATTGCAGGTGTAGATTTATCCTTTCAATAGCTTGTCATTTGCCGTCATGGTGGTACTGCATAACGATAGAGGACAATAAAAACCTTCACAGAATCCATGTTGAGTTGTGGTTCTTCCTCTACCCACCCCTCTTGGGCTGTGTGTGTGTGTTTTTTGCCTGATCTGTTTTTCTGCCAAAATGCGTATCAAGTGGGATCGAGTTACACCTTACCATGTACTTGTATCTGCTATGGTGCACAGACTAAGCAGATCATGCAAAGGAAGGATATGTGGAGGAACCTATCCTTCCTGTTTTGAATTGTTAGTGGACAGGAAGTGGCCATGTTGCGTCTTCTACAATGAGAAGCAATCCATTGGAACCTTATGGGCACTGAATAAATCCTCTCGCTGTTTATTTTTGGCTTTTTCAGTGATGCGTTTCTTTTGATTTTGAGGTGAAATTATGGAACAACTTGGGGGGGGGGGGGGGATTTCATACAAACAAGAGTTTATCAAAGTGTGTGTTACATCCATAAGACCTTTTTGTCATAGAGACCCAGCAAACATGAATTCATCACAATATATTAAATTTAATCACACCGTAATACTTTTTTTTTTGCTCCTCCACTCTCAATACTCCACTAACTAGTGAAGTAACTTTTGGACACTGGCTGAAAAGAATATGGTTTGTTTTTGGCACTGTACATCATTCACTTACAATTTTCTATAAAACATTTGGGTAAGGAGTAAAGCATGGGAAGTGTTGTAGGAAAATAATTGACAGGTTGGTGTGAGCCTGAAGTTTATTTCCCAATAACTGCATTCCCTGGAGCCTTTTACTGCAGTAATAAGACAATTTGTAAGCACTAGTTTGCTTTTTTTTTACAACTTAAACAATTTAGTTTTATCCATTTTATAGTTATATTTCATGTTGGCTCCTGTTATCAGCCTCTCTCAGTTAAAGTTTTTTATTTTTATGTATCTATCTCAATCAGCTCATGTTACTGAGAAACAGTAAAGCACCTTCTGAAGACTGTCCTGTATCCAAAAACCCCTAATTTGACCCTAGAGACGCCTTCAAGGATGTCAAATAAGCCTCGTAAAAAAAAAAAGTATAAATTATATTATTTTAAATGAAGCATCTGGCATCCAAGTCACTGTAAGTCGTAATTACTATAGAATATATTAGAAAAAAAACACATTAATATTAACCGGAAGTGCTGCCCCAGAGCTGCTATTATGGAAAATTAATCAACACCTTGTGACCAATCAGCTTGGAGCGCTCAGTGGGGGGGGGCGGGGTGTGTGAGGGGAATGACGCGGTTGTTGTTGCTATACAGCGCGTGCGATCGGAGGGGAATGTTATAGCTGGGCGCGCGCTTCACTCGCTTCTGCGTTGAGGAAGTAGATGAAAGCCGAGATTTGATTGGCAACCAGGAGAGCCAATGAAATTGCCGAGCTGTCGCTGTGACGCACGAGCGAGTGGCGCGGCAGCGGAGTCCGGGCGTGGTTTACTGTCCAACAGGTTCGCGGCCACGCGCGGAAATCCGCGCAGCTCGGGGGAAGCGGACAGGAGCTCGCGCGGCTCACCGGCGGCGCTTGAGGGAGCGACGATGCTGAGTCTGGGGAGCGGAGCGAGGAGCGCCAAACCCTCCTTCGTGTCTTATGTCACGCCCGAGGTACCGCTCGCGCTGTTGTTGTTGTTGATCTGTTGTTGTTGTCCCCAGCAGCTCGTTCAGAGTTTTGATGAGAGTGAGTGCGGGGTTTGGGCTGCAGCTGAGAGCGCTTTTACTCTCACTCTCTCTCTCTCTCTCTCTCTCACACTCCGCTGCCTCGGCTTTCTTCACTCCACAGAAAGATAATGTATGTTTCAGTAGTTTTGCTGATGTAAAGAGAGAATAAGAGTCTCGGGTTCTGAGTTGCGATTCTGAATTGTTTTCTGCTACTGTTTTTATAAAACGGTTATAAAAGCAAAGTGTTACTGCTGCATGTGACTCCTGTACGAACATTCACCTCATTTTCCCTCTCTCTCTCTCTCTCTCTCTGTGTGTGTGTGTGAGTGAGAGACAGAGGGGATATGTATGTGTATCTGGTGTGTGCACGCGTGGGGAGGGGAGGGGTGTATCTGGCGCGTGGGGGGTTGGGGTGAATCTGGCGCGTGGGGGATTGGGGTGTGTGTGTATGGGGTGTGTGAGAATCTGGCGCGTGGGGGGGTGAATCTGGCGCGTGGGGTGTGTGTATTGGGGTGTGTGTATGGGGGTGTGTGAATCTGGCGCGTGGGGGGTTGGGGTGTGTGTATGGGGGTGTGTGAATCTGGCGCGTGGGGGGTTGGGGTGTGTGTATGGGGGGGTGTGAATCTGGCGCGTGGGGGGTTGGGGTGTGTGTATGGGGGTGTGTGTATGGGGGGGTGTGAATCTGGCGCGTGGGGGGTTGGGGTGTGTGTATGGGGTGGGTGTGAATCTGGCGCGTGGGGGCTTGGGGTGTGTGTATGGGGTGGGTGTGAATCTGGCGCGTGGGGGCTTGGGGTGTGTGTATGGGGTGGGTGTGAATCTGGCGCGTGGGGGCTTGGGGTGTGTGTATGGGGTGGGTGTGAATCTGGCGCGTGGGGGGTTGGGGTGTGTGTATGGGGGGGTGTGAATCTGGCGCGTGGGGGGTTGGGGTGTGTGTATGGGGGGGTGTGAATCTGGCGCGTGGGGGGTTGGGGTGTGTGTATGGGGGGGTGTGAATCTGGCGCGTGGGGGGTTGGGGTGTGTGTATGGGGTGGGTGTGAATCTGGCGCGTGGGGGTATCTGGCGCGTGGGGGGTTGGGGTGTGAATCTGGCGCGTGGGGTGTGTGTGAATCTGGTGCGTGGGGGTATCTGGCGCGTGGGGGGTTGGGGGGGGTGTGAATCTGGCGCGTGGGGGGTTGGGGTGTGTGTATGGGGTGTGTGTATGGGGTGGGTGTGAATCTGGCGCGTGGGGGTATCTGGCGCGTGGGGGGTTGGGGTGTGAATCTGGCGCGTGGGGTGTGTGTGAATCTGGTGCGTGGGGGTATCTGGCGCGTGGGGGGTTGGGGGGGGTGTGAATCTGGCGCGTGGGGGGTTGGGGTGTGTGTATGGGGTGGGTGTGAATCTGGCGCGTGGGGGCTTGGGGTGTGTGTATGGGGTGGGTGTGAATCTGGCGCGTGGGGGGTTGGGGTGTGTGTATGGGGGGGTATCTGGCGCGTGGGGGGTTGGGGGGGTGTGAATCTGGCGCGTGGGGGGTTGGGGTGTGTGTATGGGGTGGGTGTGAATCTGGCGCGTGGGGGCTTGGGGTGTGTGTATGGGGTGGGTGTGAATCTGGCGCGTGGGGGGTTGGGGTGTGTGTATGGGGGGATGTGAATCTGGCGCGTGGGGGGTTGGGGTGTGTGTATGGGGGGTGTGAATCTGGCGCGTGGGGGGTTGGGGTGTGTGTATGGGGGGGTGTGTGTATGGGGGGGTGTGAATCTGGCGCGTGGGGGGCTGTGAATCTGGCGCGTGGGGGGTTGGGGTGTGTGTATGGGGTGGGTGTGAATCTGGCGCGTGGGGGTATCTGGCGCGTGGGGGGTTGGGGTGTGAATCTGGCGCGTGGGGGTATCTGGCGCGTGGGGGGTTGGGGTGTGAATCTGGCGCGTGGGGTGTGTGTGAATCTGGCGTGTGGGGGGCTGTGAATCTGGCGCGTGGGGGGTTGGGGTGTGTGTATGGGGTGGGTGTGAATCTGGCGCGTGGGGGTATCTGGCGCGTGGGGGGTTGGGGTGTGAATCTGGCGCGTGGGGTGTGTGTGAATCTGGCGTGTGGGGGGCTGTGAATCTGGCGCGTGGGGGGTTGGGGTGTGTGTATGGGGTGGGTGTGAATCTGGCGCGTGGGGGTATCTGGCGCGTGGGGGGTTGGGGTGTGAATCTGGCGCGTGGGGTGTGTGTGAATCTGGCGCGTGGGGTGTGTGTATGGGGTGTGTGTGAATCTGGTGCGTGGGGGTATCTGGCGCGTGGGGGGTTGGGGTGTGTGTGAATCTGGCGCGTGGGGGGTTGGGGTGTGTATGAATCTGGCGCGTGGGGGGGTGAATCTGGCGCGTGGGGTGTGTGTATGGGGTGTGTGTATGGGGTGTGTGAATCTGGCGCGTGGGGGGTTGGGGTGTGTGTATGGGGGGGTGTGAATCTGGCGCGTGGGGGGTTGGGGTGTGTGTATGGGGGTGTGTGAATCTGGCGCGTGGGGGGTTGGGGTGTGTGTATGGGGGTGTGTGAATCTGGCGCGTGGGGGGTTGGGGTGTGTGTATGGGGGTGTGTGTGTATGGGGGGGTGTGAATCTGGCGCGTGGGGGGTTGGGGTGTGTGTATGGGGGGGTGTGTGTATGGGGGGGTGTGAATCTGGCGCGTGGGGGGTTGGGGTGTGTGTATGGGGGGGTGTGTGTATGGGGGGGTGTGAATCTGGCGCGTGGGGGGTTGGGGTGTGTGTATGGGGTGGGTGTGAATCTGGCGCGTGGGGGGTTGGGGTGTGTGTATGGGGTGGGTGTGAATCTGGCGCGTGGGGGGTTGGGGTGTGTGTATGGGGTGGGTGTGAATCTGGCGCGTGGGGGGTTGGGGTGTGTGTATGGGGTGGGTGTGAATCTGGCGCGTGGGGTGTGTGTGAATCTGGCGCGTGGGGTGTGTGTGAATCTGGCGCGTGGGGGTATCTGGCGCGTGGGGGGTTGGGGTGTGTGTATGGGGTGGGTGTGAATCTGGCGCGTGGGGTGTGTGTGAATCTGGCGCGTGGGGTGTGTGTGAATCTGGCGCGTGGGGGTATCTGGCGCGTGGGGGGTTGGGGTGTGTGTATGGGGTGTGTGTGAATCTGGCGCGTGGGGGGTATCTGGCGCGTGGGGGGTTGGGGTGTGTATGAATCTGGCGCGTGGGGGTATCTGGCGCGTGGGGGGTTGGGGTGTGTGTATGGGGTGTGTATGAATCTGGCGCATGGGGGTATCTGGCGCGTGGGGTGTGTGTATGGGGTGGGTGTGAATCTGGCGCGTGGGGGTATCTGGCGCGTGGGGGGTTGGGGTGTGAATCTGGCGCGTGGGGTGTGTGTGAATCTGGCGCGTGGGGTGTGTGTATGGGGTGTGTGTGAATCTGGTGCGTGGGGGTATCTGGCGCGTGGGGGGTTGGGGTGTGTGTGAATCTGGCGCGTGGGGGTATCTGGCGCGTGGGGGGTTGGGGTGTGTATGAATCTGGCGCGTGGGGGGGTGAATCTGGCGCGTGGGGTGTGTGTATGGGGTGGGTGTGAATCTGGCGCGTGGGGGTATCTGGCGCGTGGGGGGTTGGGGTGTGAATCTGGCGCGTGGGGTGTGTGTATGGGGTGTGTGTGAATCTGGTGCGTGGGGGTATCTGGCGCGTGGGGGGTTGGGGTGTGTGTGAATCTGGCGCGTGGGGGTATCTGGCGCGTGGGGGGTTGGGGTGTGTATGAATCTGGCGCGTGGGGGGGTGAATCTGGCGCGTGGGGTGTGTGTATGGGGTGTGTGAATCTGGCGCGTGGGGGGTTGGGGTGTGTGTATGGGGGGGTGTGAATCTGGCGCGTGGGGGGTTGGGGGGTGTGAATCTGGCGCGTGGGGGGTTGGGGTGTGTGTATGGGGGTGTGTGTATGGGGGGGTGTGAATCTGGCGCGTGGGGGGTTGGGGTGTGTGTATGGGTGTGTGTGTATGGGGGTGTGTGAATCTGGCGCGTGGGGGGTTGGGGTGTGTGTATGGGGGGGTGTGTGTATGGGGGGGTGTGAATCTGGCGCGTGGGGGGTTGGGGTGTGTGTATGGGGGGGTGTGAATCTGGCGCGTGGGGGGTTGGGGTGTGTGTATGGGGTGGGTGTGAATCTGGCGCGTGGGGGGTTGGGGTGTGAATCTGGCGCGTGGGGTGTGTGTGAATCTGGCGCGTGGGGGTATCTGGCGCGTGGGGGGTTGGGGTGTGTGTATGGCGCGTGGGGGTATCTGGCGCGTGGGGGGTTGGGGTGTGTGTATGGGGTGTGTGTGAATCTGGCGCGTGGGGGGTATCTGGCGCGTGGGGGGTTGGGGTGTGTATGAATCTGGCGCGTGGGGGTATCTGGCGCGTGGGGGGTTGGGGTGTGTGTATGGGGTGTGTATGAATCTGGCGCATGGGGGTATCTGGCGCGTGGGGGGTTGGGGTGTGTGTATGGGGTGTGTATGAATCTGGCGCGTGGGGGGTGTGAATCTGGCGCGTGGGGTGTGTGAATCTGGCGCGTGGGGGGGTGTACAGTGGGGCAAAAAAGTATTTAGTCAGCCACCAGTTGTGCAAGTTCTCCCACTTAAAAAGATGAGAGAGGCCTGTAATTTTCATCATAGGTACACTTCAACTATGAGAGACAGAATGGGGGAAAAGAATCCAGGAAATCACATTGTAGGATTTTTAATGAATTAATTGGTAAATCCTCAGTAAAAAAAGTATTTGGTCACCTACAAACAAGCAAGATTTCTGGCTCTCACAGACCTGTAACAACTTCTTTAAGAGGCTCCTCTGTCCTCCACTCGTTACCTGTATTAATGGCACCTGTTTGAACTCGTTATCAGTATAAAAGACACCTGTCCACAACCTCAAACAGTCACACTCCAAACTCCATTATGGCCAAGACCAAAGAGCTGTCAAAGGACACCAGAAACAAAATTGTAGACCTGCACCAGGCTGGGAACATATCTGTGAAGATACTCAGTCGTCCAGGTACATAGTAATCTGTGGTTGGTAGAAGAGAGCAACTGGACTTGCTTGAAAAGTCTTGAAGACGTTTCGCCTCTCGTCCGAAACGTCTCACCTTTTCGGACGAGAGGCGAAACGTCTTCAAGACTTTTCAAGCAAGTCCAGTTGCTCTCTTCTACCAACCACAGATTACTATGTACCTGGACGACTGAGTATCTTCACAGATATGTTTCTACGCACTTTGGGATGAGTTCCCTTCGACTAGTGCGGGAGTATGAGAGGACTTCCAGAAAACTGGCAGACATCTTAGCCAGAGAGGATCGTTCATTTTTGTCAACCTGGAATGACCATCACTGAACAGAGGTGGGTGTCTATGACATCTATCAGCCACCTTCAATGCAGCCATCAGCATTCTGATTGGGATTCTATTATGATCCATGAGAGGATAAATACTTGATACTCCCTATTAGACAGATAGAACTGAGGATGCCTTTCGGACGAGAGGCGAAACGTCTTCAAGGCTTTTCAAGCAAGTCCAGTTGCTCTCTTCTACCAACCACAGATTACCAGGCTGGGAAGACTGAATCTGCAATAGGTAAGCAGCTTGGTGTGAAGAAATCAACTGTGGGAGCAATTATTAGAAAATGGAAGACATACAAGACCACTGATAATCTCCCTCGATCTGGGGCTCCATGCAAGATCTCACCCCGTGGGGTCAAAATGATCACAAGAACAGTGAGCAAAAATCCCAGAACCACACGGGGGGACCTAGTGAATGACCTGCAGAGAGCTGGGACCAAAGTAACAAAGGCTACCATCAGTAACGCACTACGCCACCAGGGACTCAAATCCTGCAGTGCCAGACGTGTCCCCCTGCTTAAGCTGGTACATGTCCAGGTCCGTCTGAAGTTTGCTAGAGAGCATTTGGATGATCCAGAAGAGGATTGGGAGAATGTCATATGGTCAGATGAAACCAAAATAGAACTTTTTGGTAAAAACTCAACTTGTGTTTGGAGGAGAAAGAATGCTGAGTTGCATCCAAAGAACATCATACCTACTGTGAAGCATGGGGGTGGAAACATCATGCTTTGGGGCTGTTTTTCTGCAAAGGGACCAGGACGACTGATCCGTGTAAGGGAAAGAATGAATGGGGCCATGTATCGTGAGATTTTGAGTGAAAACCTCCTTCCATCAGCAAGGGCATTGAAGATGAAACGTGGCTGGGTCTTTCAGCATGACAATGATCCCAAACACACCGCCCGGGCAACGAAGGAGTGGCTTCGTAAGAAGCATTTCAAGGTCCTGGAGTGGCCTAGCCAGTCTCCAGATCTCAACCCCATAGAAAATCTTTGGAGGGAGTTGAAAGTCCGTGTTGGCCAGCAACAGCCCCAAAACATCACTGCTCTAGAGGAGATCTGCATGGAGGAATGGGCCAAAATACCAGCAACAGTGTGTGAAAACCTTGTGAAGACTTGCAGAAAACGTTTGACCTCTGTCATTGCCAACAAAGGGTATATAACAAAGTATTGATTAACTTTTGTTATTGACCAAATACTTATTTTCCACCATAATTTGCAAATAAATTATTTAAAAATCAGACAATGTGATTTTCTGGATTTTTTTTTCTCATTTTGTCTCTCATAGTTGAGGTATACCTATGATGAAAATTACAGGCGCCTCTCATCTTTTTACGTGGGAGAACTTGCACAATTGGTGACTGACTAAATACTTTTTTGCTCCACTGTATATCTGGCGCGTGGGGTGTGTGTATCTGGCGCGTGGGGTGTGTGTATCTGGCGCGTGGGGTGTGTGTATCTGGCGCGTAGGGTGGGTGTATCTGGCGCATGGGGGTGGGTGTATCTGGCGCGTGGTGGTGGGTGTATCTGGCGCGCGCGGGGGTGTGTGTATCTGGCGCACAAAATGTCATGTGCATTAGTATTCAGCCCCCCTGCGTCAATACTTTGTAGAGCCACCTTTTGCTGCAATTACAGCTGCAAGTCTTTTGTGGTATGTCTCTACCAGCTTTGCACATCTCGACACTGAAATTTTTGCCCATTCTTCTTTGCAAAATAGCTCAAGCTCAGCCAGATTGGATGGAGAGCGTCTGTGAACAGCAATTTTCAAGTCTTCTCACAGATGCTCAATAGGATTTAGGTCTGGACTTTAGAGCTGGGAATCGATTCAGATTTCAAGAATCGATCCGATTCTGAAGATTAAGAATCAATTCTTTTCGATTTTTTTTTTATTAAGAATCGATTCTTTAAAATTCTATCCGATCCGATTCAGGTTAGTGTTCTTTAAAAAAAAAAAAAATCTTTAATTTCATGACTATGTCGCAGTGGCGTGCAGCCAGGTTTTTTTTTTTTTCAGGGAAGCCAGAAATAAAGAACTATTTATTTTCTATTTTTGTTAACTACTTTTAACTTTTAAAACATTCAGGGGATGAACGAATGCATTGTGACTTCAAACAATATTGTTGCCAACCTACATACTCAGAATGGACGAGGAACGCAAAAATTTTAACAGCAAATCATAAGTATTTGTATTTACTGATGGCTATAAGACTGGTTAAAATGGTAAGGGTCAATCCACCTCCAGCTGGGACACCAACCAATGCATTATTTGACAATAAGAATTCACCCAAAAGCTGCTGCAACCAAATGCATTATTTTTATTAATCAATATAAAAAAGACCTCAATCAGTGTAACATGAAACATAAGAAACTGTAAATAAGAACATAAATAACCTGTAAATACAAAAGAACATAACATAAATAAGAACATAAGAGCCTGTAAACAAAGCATAACACTTTCACCTTTTATGCTATGAGATCGTGCTGAATTGGCTGGCAGTGTTAAACTTTCTTTCAGCTTCATTTGCTGTCCTGTTTGTCCTGTGGACGGCTTGATCCCCGGGTGATGTCGTTGCAAGTGCTTGTTCAAGTTCGTCGTATTTCCAAAATACTTCACTTCGATTTGACACAACTTGCAAACGGCATTGGTTTTGTCGAGCGCATCTGTGTCTTTTTCTTTTCGGAACCCGAAATATCTCCAGACTGGAGCCTTGAGAGACGGTGGTGTTTTCAGAAAGTTTTCGCTAACTCTATCACTACTCTCCAACGCCATGTTTGTTTGAGGTCATACACTGCGGGGTCACACACCGAGTGCGCCTGCGAGAATTCGATGACGTGACGGGGGTCACTGGGGGAAATGTTCGTGGTGGAAAAAATGTACTAAAAATTTAAAAAATCAATCTTTGAACGTACGAATCGATCCTAAGTAATTAATATGCGAATCGATCCAGAATCGGAAAATCGATTCTTTGACTGGGCCATTCTAATACATGAATATTCTTTGATCTAAACCATTCCATTGTAGCTCTGGCTGTATGTTTAGGGTCATTGTCTTGCTGGAAGGTGAATCTCCTTCTCAGTCTCAAGTCTTTTGCAGCCTCCAACAGGTTTTCTTCCAGTATTGCCCTGTATTTAGCTCCATCCATCTTCCCATCAACTCTGACCAGCTTCCCTGTCCCTGCTGAAGAAAAGCATCCCCATAGCATGATGCTGCCACCACCATGTTTCACAGTGGGGATGGTGTGTGCAGGGTGATGAGCAGTGTTAGTTTTCTGCCACACACAGCGCTTTGCATTTAGGCCAAAAAGTTCAACTTTGGTCTCATCTGACCAAAGTACCTTCTTCCACATGTTTGCTGTGTCCCCTACATGACGTTCTTATGCCTGTCTTTCAACAATGGCTTTCTTCTTGCCACTCTTCCAAAAAGGCCAGATTTGTAGAGTGTATGACTTTATAGTTGTCCTGTGCACAGATTCTCCCACCTGAGCTGTGGATTTCTGCAGCTCCTCCAGAGTGATCATGGGCCTCTTGGCTGCTTCTCTGACCAGTGCTCTCCTTGCTCACTCTGTCAGTTTAGGTGGACGGCCATGTCTTGGTAGGTTTGCAGTTGTGCCATACTTTTTCCATTTTTGAATGATGGATTGAACAGTGCTTCTTGAGATGTTCAGAGCTTGGGATATTTTTTTATAACCTAACCCTGCTTTAATCTTCTCCAGAACTTTATCCCCGACCTGTCTGGTGAGTTCTTTGGTCTTCATGATGCTGTTTGTTCTTCAGTGTTCTCTAACAAACCACTGAGGCCTTCACAGAACAAGTGTATTCATGCTGAGAGTAAATTACACACAGTAGGACTATTAACTAATTAAATGACTTGTGAAGGCAGTTGATTGCACTGGATTGTATTTAGAGGTATCAGAGTACAGGGGGCTGAATACTAATGCACACCACATTTTTCAGATTTTTATTTGTTTAAAATTTTGAAGACCATTTTATCATTTTCGTTTCACTTCACAATTATGTGCGACTCTGTGTTGGTCTATCACATAAAATCTCAATAAAAAACTTAAGTTCGTGGTTGTAAGGTGGAAAAATGTGAAAAAGTTCAAGGGGTATGAATACTTTTGCAAGGCACTGTATGTGTATCAGGTGTGTACGTACCAGAGAGAAAATGTGTGTGAGAGAGAGAATGTGTATATATCTGGGGGGGTGAAAGAGGGAAAGAAGGTGAAAGTATGTATGTGTATCTGGTGTGTGACAGTGTGTGTACATGAGAGAGAAAATGAATGTGTATATTTGCGGTGTGTGAGAGAGAGACAGAAAGAATGTGCTTGAGAGAATGTGTATAACTGGTGTGTGAGTGTCTAGTGTGAGAGACGGAGAGAAAGCACGTGTGTGTGTCCTGTGATCAGATAATGCTGGAGTAATCTATTCTCTCCATAATAACTGAGCGTTAGTGAAGCAGAGCTGAGTGAGCAGGACACTGATCTATTGTTTTTATGGCTTGTCCTTTCCTCAAGTCTGTGTGTGCTGGGGTTTATATAGAATATATAATACACACACACACACACACACACACACACAAGTCCAGGTGACTTGCTGTTCCCCTGGTACATCTGAGATTAGATGCAAAAAAAAAATGCAGTGTCTGCTGTCGTCACAAACAGATGACATCGTCTTAAATCTTTATACCGTCATATTTGGATATGAGGCCTGTTTGAAAGCTCCAACAGGAAGTCACAAATCATCTTTAAATGGTAATTTGAGGGGGCGTCGTGGCTCAGGTGGATAAGGCGCCATACCATAAATCCGGGGACCCGGGTTCGATTCCGGCCCGAGGTCATTTCCCGATCACTCCCCGTCTCTCTCTGCCGCTCATTTCCTGTCTCTACACTGTCCTATCCAATAAAGGTAAAAAAAAAAAGTTTAAAAAAAAATGGTAATTTGAAAAAGTGTAACATGCTGAATATGTTCTCGATATGAACTGCATTACAAGCTTTGTAATTTTGTTTAAGTGGTGTACAAACATTTACACTGAACAGAACCACCGGCCTGAGTTTTATTTCATATTCAGCTGGAAGCAACGTTCAAGAACCGAATGCGTGAGAGCGGAGAGGTCGGCCATTTCCTTTGGAGAAAACTTTCAGACTGGATTAATTTATTATTAGGTCAAGGAACAGGTTAGTTAATGGATTTAACAGTGAATCAGTATACAGACCAGTTCATGGGTTCACTGTGCTTTTCTGACTGCACTGCTGATGTTGATGATTTTTTTTTAAATATAAAGAATGCAGTCGGTCATCTTTCAGTGTTCTTGCTTTGTGGTACACTAATGAATAGAAATCGCCCTGAGGTGCCGTGTGATGGTGAGTGTATATCAAATGCTTTTGTTTGTCAGAATATAATGCATTGATTTGACTCTGCACAGGAAATAAAATCTGAGAAAGAGCCACAAAAGAAGGAGCGGCATCCTGATTTGCTCCCAGGTAAACACTTATTCGGATTTTTTTTTTTTAACTAATGACGGAATAGTATGGTCCTGATTTAGTGTTTTCTGATTAAATGCCGGCTAGCACTTGCATCCACAGAAATGTTTTTACTGTCCCATTAACAATATTTGACTGACCATCGGAATGTCTTAGTTGTTTCATGTGGTCTCCTTCAATGTCTTGATCCTCAGGGGAAGTCGTGTTCTGCAGTGCAAACCCTGTTCTCAAACACACACAGGATGATGTGTCTCAGCGGGGAATCTTTGGCACGCTCCTCTGTACAAATTTTCGTGTCTCTTTCATCAGTGACGAGGCACCGCAGGAGGAGACGGTAAGGATGCAGGACAGGGCTTCCATGACTTGCTGCTCGTTGCATGCTGAAATACATCTTAAAGAGGCATTTCATCATATGATTAATAGCAGCGGCCCATAGGCATAGAGTGTGGATACGTAAAGAAACCCATCGAGTTGTTTTCTGATGGTTTCGGTCCTGTGCACGCCTGCCACCACAGGAAACCCAACAACTAGTGAAGTGAGTAGTGAAGTAGAGTAGAAGTCACGACAATATTTCGGTGAGTAATTTGTTACTGTTGTCGCATGATGTTTTCAGGGATGAAAGTCTTCCGGATTTACCCGGAAATCCGGATATTTGACAAAACGCTTGAAAATCTCCGGTTTTCCGAATGGAGAAATGTATTTTTCGGATTTTTCACGTTCCTAGACGCGGCGTAATACTTCGTCGTCCTTGCATGGGCGCGGTCCTTAAATAGCCCAAACATAGTTCATTGATTCAAGACAGGTGTTCTTTGTCCACAGCGTGCGTGCCGGAGCTCATTAGGCACACGCGCCCAAGGCCCGCCTTCAGGTGCACGAGCTAAGGCGCGCGGGACTGACACCGTTCTGCGCAAGCGCAACACAATTGCACTAGAAAGCGTGTTCAAGCTGCCAGTGTAGCTGCAGTCTTTTTAGTTGCGAATTACGAGTATTTCCTCGTGTTAATAATTCGCCATGTCAAAACAAGCAAAACTTTCCTCCTTCTTTCGACGTGAAGAGAGGTAAGCAATTTATTCTATATTTTTTCCATCAAAGTTGCATTTTGTGGTTTCGAAGCCAAGTTTTAGTGCCGTTTCTAGAACACAACATCAAGAAAACGTGGAAGAAACAGCAATAATGGAAGAGCCGGTTTCTAAGCTACCTAAAACTAGCAATGGTAATTTATTTTTTGTTACATAATGTACTCAGGCTGCAAGTCAGTGTGTGACCCCCCCCCCCCCCCCCCCCCCCCCCCGAAAAATCCTAGCTACGCCCCTGATTTACATGAGAAATTTGGTATTCATTGGTGTGTTTAAATTTACAGACAATACGAACTAATGTAAACAGTTGGCTTCAACTCGCATAAATCTGAATTGGAAATGTTTAGTTCACTTTAGCTTCTGCAAACGCACAACTCTACTAAACGATTGATAAACGAGGCTCAATGTCCCCAACATTGAAACCTGAAAGCTTCAGAAACTCTAACAGACCTTTACTTTTTAACAGCACTGTTTTGGGATTTTGCTGACCTTCAACTCGTTATCTCGTTCTCGTTATCTCTAGCCGCATTATCCTGTTCTACAGGGTCGCAGGCAAGCTGGAGCCTATCCCAGCTGACTACGGGCGAAAGGCGGGGTACACCCTGGACAAGTCACCAGGTCATCACAGGGCTGACACATAGACACAGACAACCATTCACACTCACATTCACTCCTACGGTCAATTTAGAGTCACCAGTTAACCTAACCTGCATGTCTTTGGACTGTGGGGGAAACCGGAGCACCCGGAGGAAACCCACGCGGACACGGGGAGAACATGCAAACTCCGCACAGAAAGGCTCTCGCCGGCCACGGGGCTCGAACCCGGACCTTCTTGCTGTGAGGCGACAGCGCTAACCACTACACCACCGTGCCGCCTCTTTGCGTGTTCAACTGTCTGATTTTTTTCAAAGTAATGAACTGTGTAGGCAGGAAAATCACCGCGTTTTCTAAATGCACTCCTGAAAATTACTCATTAACTAGGGGAATTAAATTTGATATTTTTGACATGTTAATCATTAATGTACATGAAAGAAAAAGGCTTAAAAGTAATAACTTGTTTTTGTGAAAATAAGTACTAGAATGCAGGGTTTTGCATGTTATTAAAATATTTTCAGGGTGGGGGCGTCGTGGCTCAGGTAGATAAGGCGCCATACCATAAATCCGGGCGACCCGGGTTCGATTCCGGCCCGAGGTCATTTCCCGATCCCTCCCTGTCTCTCTCTCTCTCTCTCTCCCGCTCATTTCCTGTCTCTACACTGTCCTATCCAATAAAGGTGCAAAAAGCCCAAAAAATATCTTTAAAAAAAAAAAAAAAAATATATATATATATATATATATATATATATATATATATATATATATATTTTCAGGGGACGTTGACACCCCCCCCAATCTTAGTTTGACTTTCAAAAGTTCAGGGTTTTTTCTTTGCTCCACTTTCATCTCTGTTTTGTACAACATAAGGAAACGGTATAATGGTAAAGAAATAAAACAAAAGAGGCTGGCTATGATGTAAGAGAATTCTGCAACCCAGAACCAAATGGGAGCGCCACTTTTAGGCAGGGCCGAAATCTATATATTATGGTATTTGTTGTGGGGTTTGGTTGGTGGCTGTAGCGTCGGCGGATGGCGGCTGCGGTCCTCGTGGGAGTGAGCATTCTGCTGCTGGTCGTGGTGCTGTTGTTGCTGGTGGTAGTGGTAACCAGCAAAGTGTTATTCAACTGTGAACTGGACTATGAACTATTAGCCAGTGGGCTGTATGTAGCTGAAGATAAATACGTACATACAAGTAGGATAAATAATGCATTACGGAACAGTATTTTCTAAAAAAAAAAAAACCCCTGTTAGTTCACTTGAGTAATGTCAGTGGAGTGTAACGTATCTGGTGTGGTAGATACAAAGAGATTAGTTTTGTTTCCGAAAAAGTTATAGAAGTTGGTGGTAGGTTAAAGGAACAGTCCACCGTACTTCCATAATGAAATATGCTCTTATCTGAATTGAGACGAGCTGCTCCGTACCTCTCCGAGCTTTGCACGACCTCCCAGTCAGTCAGACGCAGTCAGACGCGCTGTCACTCCTGTTAGCAATGTAGCTAGGCTCAGCATGGCCAATGGTATTTTTTGGGGCTGTAGTTAGATGCGACCAAACTCTTCCACGTTTTTCCTGTTTACATAGGTTTATATGAGCAGTGATATGAAACAAGTTCAGTTACACAAATTGAAACGTAGCGATTTTCTATGCTATGGAAAGTCCGCACTATAATGACAGGCGTACTAACACCTTCTGCGCGCTTCGGCAGCGCATTGATACGGAGCTCAGATATCAATGCGCTGTCGAAGCGCGCAGAAGGTGTTAGTACGCCTGTCATTATAGTGCGGACTTTCCATAGCATAGAAAATCGCCACGTTTTAAATTGTGTAACTGAACTTGTTTCATATCACTGGTCATATAAACCTATGTAAACAGGAAAAACACGGAAGAGTTTGGTCGCATCTAACTACAGCCCCAAAAAATACCATTGGCCATGCTGAGCCTAGCTACATTGCTAACAGGAGTGACAGCGCGTCTGACTGACTGGGAGGTCGCGCAAAGCTCGGAGAGGTACGGAGCAGCTCGTCTCAATTCAGATAAGAGCATATTTCATTGTGGAAGTACGGTGGACTGTTCCTTTAAGGTGGCTCGCTAATGTTCTTTTATTTAGCTAGTTGATCCAGAAACTTTTAGCTTTTACCTTGTATTATATTTGTTTTAATTACTCTGGCTACAAAATAATTGTGTACACGCATCACTTTCATTGGAAATGTCCCTTTATGTGCATCCTTACTAGTTTTTATTTTAGGTCTTAAGTTTTGTATTTAAGCTTTCAGCTGTGAATTATGCCACAGTGCTTTGTGGTGTTTTTTTTCTTTTCCAAGGGCGTACTCCGGCTTAGATGTCCAGGGTATATAACTAGATCTATAAATAAATCGTCACAATGCTGTACAAACAAACTGTTGTACCTTCCATGATCTGCGCTTTAGTAAATCAGCTCGCAGAAAAATAAATCGGGCCGCTCACAGTTCAGGAGGGTTCGTCTTCAAAGTGTCCTTTCAGCTTAAAGATATCAGAAGCAGTTTTTTCTCTGTGCAGAGATTACTCCATGTATGCTGATGTTTTGGCCCGAGTCGTCTGATAATATTGGTGCATTGCTTAATTTTTGAACACTTTTGTGGAGCCCAGTATCGACTACATTCGACTTTTGGGTTAAACATTTTAATACATTCAAATGGGCGTTTGGTTGCGTGTTCCACTCTACTATCGGTACATATAGAGTCCTGAATTTGGACAGTCTAAAGCTGGGTTAATGATTAACGGATTATTGAGCTTGTATTGCACGTTCAGTATGACACATTAACTGCGAGCACACACTCGATGGTGTTATTACAGATCCAGTGTCATTCAGGTGAGATTTCTCATGTGATTTTATTCATCTAGAATTCATGGGTTGCCTTTTGTTTATCTAATCAAGTGTTATGTACAGAAAGTGAATGCCAAAGAGGAACTATGTCAGGTGACTGCTTTTACTTGAAGTGCCATTTCAGGAACTTGAGCGTGTTGCTATTGTGTTCTCTTTACTCACTGCCTGAGTAACTGTGGGTGGAAACGCACTCCGCATTAAAGCAGTCTTCCCAAATATGAACATGACACGCGGACCTCAAAATATCACACAGGCTACATCCGAGTCACGATTTCGAAACTGTTTGAGTCATGTCTGAGCCCAAACCAACCAGCATTTCTCCTCAGCATAATCTGTCGTGTGTGATAATAGTCACTCAGTGCTTCAATTCAGCTTTGGTTCTGGCTCAGGCTTCTTGTCCCACTTGGATTCAATTTTTCGAGCTTACTTAAAGGACCCATGGCATGGTGGTTTGTTGATGCTTTAAACGGGCTCGTGGAGGCTTCCGGATGTTATATCCGCAGCCTTTCTCGAAATGAACCCTCGGCACGTAGATGTAGCCTCCTGGGAGAAAGCCCCATTTCAGCGCTTTTCCCAGTGCGTCGTTTTGCTAATGAGAAGCATGGAGGCGGGGAAGGGTAGAGGGTGGGGGCGGGTCTTATCAATATTCATGACATGTAAACGTGTTACCTCTGATTGGCTAACAGCACTGTGGCGCTACCTCCAGTGGGTCAGAACAAGCGGATGTGGGTGTCTTACTATGGCGAGAGAGAAGGAACAAACCGCGAAGGGAAAAATACCGCGCGCTGACGTCATTAAGGTGCGACGCGAGGAAATAAAAAAAATAAATTCAACAAATGTGTGGGTTTTTACTGAACAAACAAACAAATAAAATGAACGAGTGACTTAAAAAAAAAGAACTATTTTGATTGGCTATTATAACAGAGCATGCTGCATGCTTTTTGGTTTTGTAGCGCAGAGTACCTGGCTAACTGCAGGAAGCGGTTAGCTGCACAGCTAATGTAGCCATTGCAAGGCTAAAGGCCTCTGCATGCTCGTGCGACAAGGCTTTCGCAGATAGCTTTTCGCAGACAGTTGTAATTTATTGTTGAGCGGGGATAATAGGCGTGCGCGATGTTATTCACCGGCACAACGCAAGGGGGCGCGAAGTCGCTAGGAGTAGTTGGTGGGTGTGGTTAGTGGAGTGTTTATCCTCCGGTTACTTATAATGACTAGAACTGGAGTCGTATAGATGTACGTACTTCCTCACTTCCTCGATCAACCGCTCTTCGTGCTGCTCCATCTTCGCTCGTGTTTTTAAAAATGCCGGTCGTGAAAACAAACCAAACTGGGAAAGTAGGGAAGCGGAAGTGCGTGTACAGCGGGTAGAGTGGACCAATCGGAGCCCTCTTGTCTGCGGCGCTGTCTGCGAGGCTTCTGCGGTGGTCACAATTTTTGGGAGGTGCGCGCAGAGCGTCTGCGAAGGTGGGGGGGCTACGCAGACACTGTCTGCGACGCTATCTGCGAGGACTGGGTTGTCAGCATAAATTGGCCTTAACGTGGCACCGATTTTAAAACATGGCAAAACAACTTAACAGTTATACACTTACTTGTTCGGTGTTTGTTGCTGATGTGGCAGGGATGCTTGGTACGGACCCAGGCTTCAGTGACGGTTGATGTGCAAAACCTGCCCTGTACTGTCCCAAGTTGTGGAAACATTCCTCAGGAAAATGCTTCCGACAAACATACACCGTCTTAGGTAGACTCGACGGCGTATTATTGGAGTCAATAAAATTAAGCCACTGCGTCTTCAGGGGCTCTCCCATCGGCAGTAAAAACAGACTCCTTTCTGTGTTGTCACATCCATGTACAGCGCAACTTCCATGTTTGGTGGCAACTTTTGAGCTGGGCGGGCAATCCATACAGTGGGTGGGAATCCGGGGGCGTGGGGATCATCTCCCTTGCTGACGTAGGCAAGGGAAGAGTTTATCAACGCGCCGTTTTGACGCGCCATTCTCAAATGTTGGGCATAGATTGGTTTACACAGTATGAAGAAAAGGCTGAACAAAGGCTGAAGTGACTCAAATCCGATCTTTTCGCCCATATGTGACCTGTATCCGATCTTTTATTGACAATATGAACGACACAGATCCGATTTTTTCAAATCCGACCCAGGCCGTTTGGATATGTGGTGCTAATTCCGATTCCTATCCGCTCTTTTCATCTGCGACTTCAGTCTGAACCGCCAGGTCGCATTCATCCGACTTACACGTCATCAACAAGCCACAAACGTCACTATTCTGCGCTGAAGTAGGCGGCGGGTCTCTCAAAAAAGTTACAACAACATGGCGCATAATCACGGGCGCAGATAGAGGGGGGGGACGAGTCATATTTAAATTCACCTCGTTCGGTCCCCCCCACTTATAGGGAGGAAAAAACGTCTATGCTGTCTTTCTTTGCATAAGGCAAACCTCACGGAAAAATCAAAAGACTAATTACCATTCGGTTTATTGAGGTGCACAGCAGTGTATACATAGTTGCAACAACTCACATAAAACAAAACAAAGACTGATATTCGGTTGGTTGAGCTGCGCAGACTGCACAGGTTGCGAGCTCGAGCTTGGTTACTATGGTTACTAACAACAAGTTTGACAGGCATATCGGGGTTGGGGTTGGTTTGCTGGCAGCTTTGTCCCCCCCCAAGTTTTTTGTCCCCCCCCAGTTCAAAAAACGTATCTGCGCCCCTGCGCATGACATCAATGCGAGGGACGCTTCGGGCTGTGAAGGTTCTGAATCTTCTCAATGGAAGGACGCAGAGGTTAGGGAGCTGATTTCCATTTGGGGGGATGCAGCTATTCAAACTAGATTGGATGGGTCATACCGCAACCGGGCGGTTTTACTTCCGTAAACACTGGCCATGCTCACTGCGTGTGACGTCGTCGTATCCTGCAGTGCGCATGCGGAACACTTTTAGGTCGCTTTTCGTTCATACTGAGGATCACATACAAGTCGCATATATTTGTTAATGTGAACGACCTCACAAAAAAATCGGATTTCACAAAAAAATCGGAATTGAGCATTAAGCCTTGCAGTGTGAACGTAGCGAAAGTGAAAATTTCATGCCATGGGACCTTTAAAGTAAAATTATCCATTTGTAGTACTACTGGTACCGTGTGTGTGTGTGAGAGAGATTCAGAAGCTTTGCAGGGTGATCTGATACTTGGTGCAAAAGTAGGAAGTACAGTCTTGAAGTCACTTTTGGTTTGCATTCACAATGTATCTAGGAGTATGAAAATAGACCTCTTGATTTCACACCGTGGTAGCAGGAAATGTCCGCCCCGTTTGAGGACAGAGAAAAAACACTCTCTGCTGCTGCAATAACTATTGCATTTGTACAGCCCTGCTCGGGGGCATGAACCCATTGTGCGTCTGTGTTTTTGTTGCCTTTTTCAACAATGCATCCATGCGATTAAAAAAAATAATAAAAATCATGCATGTCATGTTAAAGAGAATCGCCCTCAAGCACAGTAAATAGTGACATGCTTGGCGATTCTGTTGCTAGTTTGGTCATGTTGCAGAGAGATATTGCTTATATGGTTACAATGGTGGTTAATATGAGGAACAATTTCACAGTTTTTGCTGTTGGCGCCTAAAGATTAAAAAAAAAAGCATGAGTTAGTTTTCTTACTGCCTGTTGTACAGTAATGTCATTTCATGAGAAGTCGAATCTAGAACCAGTGAAGACAGCAAATATTGGACTCGATGTCCCAAAAATGCAATGTAGCCACACAAACATTATGCTCCGAGATCTGAATGCTGATCTCAAATTATTATACAAGTGGTTTAATGACGATCTTTTGGCTTTATATATAGACAAATGTAAATTTTTAATATTCAGTAGTACACGTAAACTTGGTTCTTAGTAATATTTCACTGGAAGTTAATGGTCAGCCACTTGAGCGCAAAGAATCTTTTAAATATTTAGGTGTTGCGCCAAACAAAAATATGACCTGGTCTGATGATATAGTGCATATTCTGGACCAATTTCGTTTTTTTTATGAAAGAATGTCGCTTTACACACTCATCCAGAAGGGTAATTTTGCACAAGGCCATCTGTCTAAAAATGCGTCTGGAAAAATCCTAAGGGAGTCTGGAGCCAAATTCGTGATGTTATCTGCGGAAGCGCCAGCAGGCTGCGCGAGCTTTGCACGGTTTCAGTGCACAGCCTGTGTAGACCAAGCGCTCCCATTTCTCTCTCATTGTCCGGTCTTTTGGGAAACGATGAGTACTAATCCCATCAAGATTGGTGTTGCTACACCCTCCTATGATACATCTGTTAACCATTTTAATAATTACGTGATAACGTTGAAGAAATTTGCAGAAAACCACCAGGTCGTTTTCTCATAAACAAACCAGCGCTGACGTAGGATTCAGAGGGAGGCGTCCCGCACGAGACGTCACAAAAATCGATGTTTGCCGGGAAATCCAAATGCCAAGTTTTTTTTAGAGGCGGACCAATCGGCCTCAGATGGCTTGGTATTGTGCAAAATGTGACAGATATTTGACAATTTTAATATAAAACAGGAGAATTGCATTGCTCTTGCTCCTGAATTTACCCGTGATATGCACTTTAAGCACAAAAGTCTGTCAGAGGCTTGGTGTATTGCGACGCATTAAGCATCTACTACTGCTTAGTGCTCACTTGACACTTTATAATAGCCTTATGACTGCTTTTTTTTTTTTTTTTTTATGCTGATTTATTATGGGGTGATAATAATCAAGTGCTCATGCAACACCTTCAAATATTACAAAATAATGCTGCAAAATCTATTTTAGAACAACCTAAGGACTTTTCTGCCACTCAAGCTCTTAATCTGTTAAAATGGGAACCAGGAATTACAATATACATAATTATTCTGCATGCCGCTGTCAGGATTTACACTTGCCATGTGCACGAACTAACTGGGTCAAACAGCGTTTTATATTTCATGCGGCCGCTGACTGGAATAATTTAGATATGACCAAGACGTGCATCTCGCCTTAATGACTTCAAATCGTTTCTAAGATGAACTTTATATATATATATATTTTGCTTTGTGTTTATTTGTATTATTTTATTCATATTTGTTTTTTAAATAGATATACATGCAGGACCTCTCTGGAAAAACACCACGGTGATGAGAGCCTCCTGTATAAACCTTGATATAAACGAAAATAAATAAATAAACCCGAGTTATGCCAAAGACTCGGTTTGGCTAGTTAGCAATCTTGTGGGATGATGATGAAGCTTTGGAAGCTGCTTGGTTTACGGGAAGGGGAGGGTGGGAGAGCTGGACAGGGTAAAAGACAAAAGTGCTGCTGCATCGGTTGCTTTAGGAAGAGATGAAGCAATAGCAAAACCCGACTGGTGTCAGGTAGTCAACCGGCATTGTGGGTAATGTAGGAAACTGTTAATCAGGAGACCATCGTGCAGATGAAAGAAGGTGAAACTTAGGCTACATCCACATGACAACGGCAACGAGATTTTTTTTTTTTAGCAGGTAAAAAAAAATATCGCGTCCACATGGGCAACGGATCAGTAAAATATCAGGTACATATGGCAACGCAACGCTTGCTGAAAACGATGCAATACACATGCCACACCTCCACGTGCGCTGTAAGACGGTCCCATCGAAGACACCAGAACAATAGAAGAAGTAGGACGCATGCGCTTAAACCCCTTCTTCTACCCGGCGTGAAGCACTCACAGGAACAAACACACAACAAGAAGAAGAAGATGGCTGCGACTACGCGAGGAAATCGTGCCTTCTGTGTGTACAAATTAGTTTTATTAGTGTGCATAGTTTTATATAACTTAATTTTCTTATTGTGTGCGAACATTTCGAAAAGCAGTCTTATCCAATAAAAAAAAGAAATTCAAGAAATGGTTCAGTTACTTGTTTATTTAAAAGAAAAGCTGTATACAAAAGTGAATGCAGTGCAGTGGTTCATACAAAACAGTCTGTTGAAGGGTCTTCTGACCCTTTTCCCCTCTGCCTCCATTATAGTCAGGTAACTGCTGCTTTGTGTGGAAGGCTGTACTTTCTGTTCATCAAAGCGGGTGTAAATTGTCTGTCTGGCAGGTCAGTCAGGTTAATGTGTAAACAAATCCGTTCTACTCATCCAGACGACTTCGCAACGGCGCCGTTGCCAGATTTTTCCACTCTGGAACCCGTTCTCAAAAGACTTCGTTTTGGGGCACCCAAAATGCCGGTGCCGTGTGGATGCCAGGCCGAAACGATGAAAAATTATCAGATTCGCCTGAATCGGGGCTGTGAAAAATCCGCGGAATTCCGCAAATTTGGCCGCCAAAAATATCATTTTAGTAAATCATCTAATTTTGCAATAAAAATTGGGGGGGGGGTAGGTTTCTTTTGCGACAATGACAGACCGGTTTATGGCATTTGCGCCATGCTTACAAACCACGGCACGAATCTTGTGCTCTTTAAACACGCTTTCGATATCAACGGTTTTGAAAAGGAGAATTTCGCGGTATGTCCGTGTCACGGAGGGACATCGTTCAGAGGGAGGACGGTGAGACCGACGATGTCAAAAACATTTGCCAAGGAAAACGGCATCAAAAATCCATGGAATTGGCGATGGCTGGAGTTTAAAGCCGGTAGTGAATATCTCCATGAGCACATACGGAAGATAAAAGAACCGGGGAAAGCTTACTGCATCTTGTGCCATCAGGATGTGAAGTACGGTTCTGGTGGAAGAACGTGTTTGGTTGACCATGTTAAAGGAAAAAAACATGCGGAATTGGTGAAATTGAAGCTGTTGAACTATAGATTACCAGGTAGACCATCTTGTTCACATTTATATATTCAATTTATAATAGTGCTGTCAAAAATGTCACGTTATTAACGCGTTAACTTGACTCAATTTTAACGACGATAATTTTTTTATTGCGAGATTAACGCTCTGTGACATGATGCCACGCCCCGCACAGCCAGAGTCCTCTGCCCTCCCCCGAAGAGCCACGGTGCTCGGCTTAGGTTTCGTTTTCCTATCGGCGGCTCCAGCCCCACTTTGTAGTGGCTGTGACAAGACGTGTTATGCTCTGCAGTAAAAAAAAAAAACCATTGGTACAACCAGTGTTCGAACTATGCCGATATTTTCGGGGGGTCCCTTTTTTCCCTTGGGGGGGTGCTTGCGCTTGTCTCAGAGTGCGGATCTCCATCGCGCGCTCACTTCGGATATGCAAATGCTTCCCGTTACACACGATTGCTATGTCAATAAACATCATTTTGCCAATATTTTAGAGACCCCCCAACATTTCCCAAATCATGTTTTCAAGGGATCTCGGATCCCCCGAGTACCCCCGTAGTTCGAACGGTGAGCAAGCCCATTCACTTTTTTTATGCTGATAAGAGAATTACAATGGTTTTTCATGTGACAAAAATGTGCGATTAAATTGCGATTAATCGCGAGTTAACTATGACAGTCGCGACATTAATCGCGATTAAATATTTTAATCGCTTGACAGCACTAATTTATAATAAACAGTTCAAATTAAATGGCATGGTTGAGAAAATATTTGCTTTCAGGAGATGCTTCAAATCTATCAATATACACAAAATCTGTTCAGCTTCTGGGGCCCTGCGGGCCCCCGGCTCCTCGGGGACTGCTCCCCCCAGACACCCTGCTAAAATTGTTTCCTCGGATTTTGTCATTTCTATTTCACAGCCCTGCTGAATCCGTTGCCGTGTGGACAGGGCCTTAAAGTTACTTTTTACCAAATAAATCTCGGGCCCCATTGAAGATGACGTTTGAAGTCGTTCAGTGTGGATTATTCCTTCGAGTCTTTGAAATGCTGTTGTGATCCTTTTTTGCAGACCCAACACTTCAGGAATAAGCTCTATGGAGAAAATGACATTCCTCTAATGTGTGTGGACCATGTCTATGGAGGTAGTTAAACAACAATGATTTAAATAAATAAAATCCTCACTTTCATTCCTTATTATTGTTTTTATAGTGATGATCTCGTATCACACATCTTCCGTTCATATTTTCAGTCGTTTAATTCTTAAGCTCTAACATCGTACTTTCTCGTCTGTTCCACAGTTTACGATGAGAAGAAAAAGTTGATCACTGGAAGCTTTCTGCCAAATAAATATCCATCCAAAATGATCATTCACTGTAAAGACCTGCGCGTCTTCCAGTTCTGTTTAACCTACACCAAAGAAGAGGATGCCAGAAAGGTACTTGGATCTTCTCATACAAATAAAGTTTTAACATGAATTTAATCTAATGATCGTGCCCCCTTATTTTTATTTTTTTTTTTTGCTTTAGATATTTCGGGGTATTGTTCATCACTGCCTGGAGCCAAAGTCTCTGAAATGTGTCTTTGCTTTTTCGTATTCTCATGCAGCAAGACCAGGTATCAAATTTCATCTTGAATCTAGTTTTACTTCATGTGAATGGTGGTATTTTAACTTTGATACGAGGTTATACACAATTTTATAGTTTAATAATTCATACATTGCTCGTGTATTCATGAAGTGTGTCGAAGAGAATGTAATCCTCAATCATTTTTGAGTAATAGCACGATGTATATGGAATCAATTTTGTGCCAAAATGTTCATACAATACTTTTGAAATATATCAAACAAAAACGACAAATCAAAATACAAAAAAAGTCAATTTTTTTAGACTGGCACACAAATTATTCGTGTAATCGTGCAAAATATCAGTCTATAGAGATCTTGCATGTGACGTCACAGCCGATCCAGATTATGACAGACGCCATCGTGTCGGTCAAACGCCATATTCCGCCTTCTACTTCTGGTTCTACTTCTGCTTTTACTTCTACCTTTTCTTCTGGAAAACCCTACTATGTACAATTCTACTACAACGGCTGCGGCTACAAGCTCTCCCTACCTGTGCACGGTTTTTATGTTTTTTGTGTGTATTTTTGCGTGTTGTTCGTCTGTACCGGACTTCAATATCCACTACAACCGTATGGACTTACTGGACATTGGTTTCCACCAGAAAATGACGGTTTGTAGCGATTTCCATCGCATGCACAACATTCCGGACGAGAAAAAAAACCATTCCGGACGAGACCAGATTGCGAGACCAGCGGGGTCTCCGTGGATTGTTATCGGAAGCAAAGCGAAGGAGGCAGCGCCGGGAGCCGAAGCAAAAGCCAGGCTACAGGCAGAGCCGGCCTGTTGACTAAGCTCAGAAAACAGCTACTCAAACCTCCACTGCCAAGCCTCTACCTCTCCAACGCCAGATCCATGTAAACAAGACGGACGATTTGGAATTACCTTATTCTATAATCGGCTGGTCAGTGCTATACTCAATACTTAAGTGACTTACCCATCCAGTGAGGATCATTTTCTTGTTTACAAGATGCCACATCTGAGTCGCTGACAAATCCTGAATTTCTGTAAAGATAACTGTGCAGAGATTTATAAGCACACAGTGCTTCACCACTGAACAGCGAGGGAAAGTTGATGAGGTAATCATACACGTCCGGGTATTCCGCTGGCAGTTCAAAATCTGGTCGTGAAAACTCCGTCCGGAAAGCCATAAGGGTCACAAATCTGTAGATCGTTTATTTTAGACATATATCTAGTTATCTGTTCATTAGAAAAATGAGCCGTGTAGTCCGTCGGTTGAAATTGATCCATTCTGTACACGAGTGCAGCAGTATTCAGCGGTGTTTTTGACCGACAAGATGGTGGTTGTGTACTTTCCGGTCACGTGACTGCAAGATCTCTATTACTCTTCAGAAACCTTTATTTTTGTTCCGCGTCTTTCTCAGTTTTGTTTGACGTAATTTATTTCGGTTGCGATTCCAGCTTTCTCGTTTGCGCTCCCTGACTTTTTGCTTACAGTTTTGGCACAAACTTCACGTGTGGGCGGGCTGTCCAGGAATGCATTCCCATTGGGTAACTTGTGTTTGACTGACCGCTACGCTCAGCCATTCCCTACTCGGATTCTGGCGGACTGTTTGACGAGTGACCGATCCGTTGACGGTAAACAAGGATCGAGTGGACTTCAGTGGCGACTATGATATTGAATTAATTCAACAAAGTGTAAATACGGGACAAATGTGTTGTATGTGTTGCAGTAGTACAAAATCCGAGTAGGAAGTGGCCGCAACAGCCTCCGGAGGAATGGCTGAGCGTTGCTGTCAGTCAAACACAAGTTAGCCAATGGGAATGCATTCCTGGACAGCCCACCCACACGTGAAGTTTGTGCCATAACTGCAAGCAAAAAGTCAGGGAGCGCAAAGGAGAGCTGGAATCGCAACCAAAATAAATTACGTCAAACAAAACTGAGAAAGACGCGGAACAAAAATAAAAGGTTTCTGAAGAGTAATAGACTGATAGTTTGCACGATTACACGAATAATTTGTTTGCCAGTCTAAAAAAAAATTGACTTTTTTTGTATTTTGATTTGTCGTTTTTGTTTGATATTTCAAAAGTATTGTATGAACATTTTGGCACAAAATTGATTCCATAGATGTATATTCAGAATAAAAACAATTATACGTTTAAACAATAATCAGGGTTCTAGCTAGACCAAAATATCAGCGTAGTGGCACCAGTCATAACAGCTGGGGGTTTGGGGGCCACCTTGGGCCCCTGAAAGCTCACGGGTTTGACATGCTCAGAGATGCATTCTAGTGCATTTCCTGGCACTTGCAAGCCTCCCTGAAAGTCACTTTTTTTTTTTTGGTCATGTTGGAGATTTTTTTCTTTTTTTGCCTGAAGCTGCTGTGACTTGTTTTTGATTGAAGACTTATTATAATTAATATTCAACTATATTGGTGACGCATTTATGTAATAAGAATAAAACAGCCAGTTGATGCTCACCAATGCCGCTTTTCCACTACAAACGCGGCTGAGTCGGGCTGAGCCGTGCCGTGCTGAGTCGGGCTGAGCGGGGCTGTTGGAGTTGCATTTCGACTACAACCGCGCTGAACCGTGCTGGCTGGAAGTGGGTGGACACATTGGGTGGAGTTAGCGAAAGTGGGTGGACGTCACGTGATGTCGTTAGGCGGCGCAAACAGTGACATCAGTGATCTTTTAAGCGGTAGTCTCACGACCCGAATAGTAAACAATAAACATGGAGGACATGGAGTCGTTAGTGTTGCTGGTCTTGGTTCTGTGGCTTGTTGTCACCGACAACGCCAACAGATACTGGCAAGAGCGTATAGATGAGGCGAGGCGCATAAGGCTTCAGAAATTCTCGTAATTCGTAATTCTTCTTCTTCTTCCGGGTTTGCGGTGTTTACAGATCCCAGCGTGCTCGCGGGGCGTGTGTGGGCATGTGAGGACACTCCTCCTCACCAATCGGTGCACAGGGGAGTGTCTGCTCACGCCCCCAGCCTCACTCGGCTCGCTTCGGCTCGCTTCAGCCCCACTCCAAAACGGTGCGAGTTTTAGGGGCTAAGCAGGGCTGAAGCGAGCCGAGTCGTGCTGTTTTTTGGTAGTTGAAACGCGAGCCGTGTCGGGCTGAAGTGAGCTGAAGCGAGCTGAAAAAGGGTAGTGGAAAAGGGCCACAAGTGTCAGCTTTATTTTCAGCTTCAGCCATTCAATTACAGTCCATGACTATCCAGATCTAACTCAGGGACCGGCACATACTACGTACATGTCGTGCAAGTGCCTCTTGACATGGCTGGAACTCTACTGCAAACACAGCATAAGGAAGGAAGTAAACCGGACCAGCGTGATCAGTGACCGTCTCCACAGAACTACTCGGGCAGCGATGCACTGGGCGCTTACGTAGACGGGGAATGGAGTACGTCTGAATGTAGAGCATTCACATTGTGGTGCGCCGTCGCCACTGCGTGGGAGTAACGAGAGAAAATTAAACAAAAGACGACATTTTCAAGATTGACAAGTCTTTTTATTCGCGTGTCGGCCCCATACGCTGAAAAGGCCTAGTGAGAACCCTGTATAATGAAATGAAATTCTCCTGACTGCTCATGATTGGGAAGGCGATCAAGAAAAGTGGAAAAATACATTTTGCAGATTTGACTTGATGCTTTTATTGTCGCCGTCACAGCCGACATGCTTCCAACTGTTATACAGTCTCAAGTACCGTTATATCATCGCCTACATAGTCTACCAACTGGCACAACAGCTGTCCAATTTACACGCCTTTGCTAACTGTTTAACATATGGTCAAAATATTTAAAAAAAGGAACAGAGGGAGAGGAAATACTCGAGTTCTTTCAAAATGTATCTAAATTGGTTACTCACCGAAGCCTCTAATCAGTACGTACAAAAGTAATTCAGTGCCTTTCTGGCTTTGACCTTTCAGAAAGACATGCAGCACAGAAGACTGTTATGTTCGATTCACCAGATGACTGGATGCAAGAAATGAAAAGGACCAAAGGAACGTGTAGAATAACGGCTAAAAACGAGAACTTCGAACTTTCCACAAAGTAAGTGATGACTTCTCAGTGAAACGGATTTAAGAATCGTCACGATTTGACCCAGTAGCAAGATTACACTTAATGGTTTCATGATCGTCATTCATTGGGACCCCTTCAGTGCCCTTGGACGAGTCACGGACTTCATGAAATCTTTTACTGCTGTGCCTTTTGACGGAAGAATGTTTTAGGCGTTGACTGTAATTCATATGTGCCACTGTGAAGTAAAAGTAACGTGCCATGTAAGGTACATAAAAGGAGGTGTTTATGACAAGTAGTGTCCGTCATAAGGCACGGTGATAAAAGATTTCATGACGTACGTGACTCGTCCAAGGGCATTGAAGGGGTTAATTGGCCCAGTTACTAATAATAGTTTGTGTTATTAGTTCAGTTCATATAATGTTCACATTTCTTTGTAGATTACCAAAGTACTTCATCATTCCAGCAGCTATCACCGATCAGGATTTAGATCAATTCCCAGGAAATGGGTTGCCAGTAAGTGTTTCTAGTGTGTGTGTGTGTGTGTGTGTGTATGTATTAGTTGCAGCATGTGCTGAGGCGTTTGTCTCAGGCACACTGAATGCAGACCTAGCAAATAATTAACAGATTAAACCGAATACTCGAAACGTACTGTAGCAGAACCAGGGTTTTAAACAGGAACTGTTGTGGCTTGTTGTCGCCAATCACATGCATGTATGTAAATTATGAGACTAAAGAAAACTCAGTAAAAAGGGAAGCAGCTTGTTTCAGGCTTTCAGAGACTTTTCGCTTGTCTGGTCTGTTTAGTAAGATGATAAGTTGATTTACAAAAAGAAACTAAAGACAATTGGACAGAGAAGTACATGTGTTTGTGTTCTCTGATTCAGCTGTTCAGTATTTGTGGGTTTAGTTAAAAAAAAAAAGTGGTAAAGAAAACTATCACTTCAAATGGATGTGTAACTTTGACCGTACATTTTGAGTAAGTAAATGGCAGCTAGAAATATAGACTTCTTTACTCACTCTAGTGCATCCATGAGAAATTGTTTTTACCATATCCAGAAGGGTGTGTTTAAAACACGAAAATAACACCAAAGATACACACCCTTTGTCCACCAAGGTAGTTCGAGGGTATGAACCAGTTCTTCATGTTTTAAGAGCCAAAGAACTGCCAGGAAAACTGGTTCGAGAGCAGAACCAACTCTTTGCTTATCTCGAAGCGATTCTTGCTGCTTACATCAGGGACTAGGTGGTGGGATTATCGTGACCAATTAAAACTTTATGAACTAAAACCATTGTTGTGCTTGGCAGTAGCATTGCTGGGAAAGCAGAGACCTATACAGACATGTACAGTGACGTAATGGTGTGGCGCTGTAGCATGTAGGAAAGCAAACCGGCTCTTAGGAAGTTTGCGAGTTGAACCAATTCCAAAACGGCACGAGCACCTAGTTCATGTTGGTGGAAAGGAGGTGTTTATATGTGGTTCTTCCCCGACCGTTTCCACAAAGTTGGAAGCACACAATGACGATAGGATTTCCTTGACTCAAACCAGACCTGTTCCAGCATGACCGTGCACAAAGCAAACTCCATGAAGACATGGTTTCAAGGTTGATGACCAGGTCTTCTCTCTTGACATCAGTACCCAACCTACCTAATACCCTTGTGGCTGACTGAGCAAATCCCCACAGCCACGCTCCAAAATCTAGTGGAAAGCCTTCCCAGAAGAGCAGAGATGGTTATAACAGTAAAGGGGACCGACTCTGTTTAATATAGTGGCCATGTAGTGTACATCAATGGCGAACTGTTACTATTAGAGCTGGGACTTCAGCTCAGCCAGAACTTAGATACACCAAAAAAGCAACAGGGCAAAGGATTTTGCAAGGGATTAGTGGCAGGGTACCAGGTAGCTCTGGGTCAGCTACCTGGTACCCTGCCACTACTAGAGGTCAGCTCTGTTGACGTGTGTGTGGGGAAAAAGAGTCTGGAGACAGAAATCTTAGGCTACGTTTACATTAGACCGTATCTGTCTCATTTTCTTCGCGGATGCACTGTCCGTTTACATTAAACCACTGGGAAACGGGAATCCGCCAGCGTCCACGTATTCAATCCAGATCGTGTCTGGTCCGGTGCTGTGTAAACATTGAGAATACGCGGATACGCTGTGCTGAGCTCTAGCTGGCGTCTCACTGGACAACGTCACTGTGACATCCACCTTCCTGATTCGCTGGCGTTGGTCATGTGACGCGACTGCTGAAAAACGGCGCGGACTTCCGCCTTGTATCACCTTTCATTAAAGAGTATAAAAGTATGAAAATACTGCAAATACTGATGCAAATACTGCCCATTGTGTAGTTATGATTGTCTTTAGGCTTGCCATCCTTCCACTTGCAAGTGGTAAGTGATATGCACTGGGATCACACACACAGCGGCTCAGTCCCGAATCACTGCTCGTGCGCTTCACTCGCGCGCTCTGTGAGCTGCGCAGGGCCGGAGTGCGCACCCTCCAGAGGGCACTCGCTGTTCAGGGCGGAGTGATTTGGAGCGCAGGATGCCTGCGGAGCCGAGCGTATCCGTGTATTGGTATTGCTGTGTGCACGCAAATCGTGTATTGGTGTTGCTGTGTGCACACTAATCGTTTTAAAAACGTTGATCTGATGATCCGCTGATACGGTCTAATGTAAACATGGGCTTAGTTTCTCGGTCGTTAGTCTGTGCTACTTGCTCTCAGTAGCACTGGCTTGACCGCTTCTATTAGCATTCACAAACATTACTGATAAACGACTCGCGATTAAGCTCGTGTTAGCCTTCGAGGAGGCCAAGGGTGATACATTTTTGGTCCCTCCCACTATAAATCAAACTCTGATTGGTTAATTCATCTGTCCCTTCCGACATAAACTGCCATGGCCTTCTGTCCCGGCAATGAAGTCCTAACCAATGAGTGAGCCGGCTCTAAACTCTTCTCAGCCGAGAGACAACAAACAAAAAATCTAATCGGATAACTCTGTTTTAATGTTTTCAGGACAGTAACCCTTTCATTTCTGAAGCAAATTTGACAGAAAATGAAGCTGAATTAGAAGCGAATAATTATAATGAAATTATGAAAGAATTAAAGAATGAAAAATTAACTATAACATTTTAAATGCTGACAGGTTTAGGCCTTCTCTGAAGGCCTCGAAGGCCATGACGGTTCCCCTCTGTGTAAGGTTTTTCACCTATGTAAGAGTGTCATTTATGTTTTTAAATTATTTTGTTTTCAAGATTTGGTGCTGGTCCCACCATAGCGGCTGTGCTTTATTTAAATCTTCCTCTGTGCCCACAAGTCAGGAGGATGGGGTTGTACAGACCTACATGGAGAGGTATGCATGATTAAACACTGGATATAGTGTTTCACCTTCCATTTAGCTCTCAAGTTATGACTCAAGCCTCACCATTTTGTGTTGCGTCTGCTGTTAAAATGCATGTTCTGGGTTAACAGGTTTAAAATACAGTGGGGCAAAAAAGTATTTAGTCAGCCACCAGTTGTGCAAGTTCTCCCACTTAAAAAGATGAGAGAGGCCTGTAATTTTCATCATGGGTACACTTCAACTACGAGAGACAGAATGGGGGGAAAGAATCCAGGAAATCACATTGTAGGATTTTTAATGAATTAATTGGTAAATTCCTCGGTAAAATAAGTATTTGGTCACCTACAAACAAGCAAGATTTCTGGCTCTCACAGACCTGTAACAACTTCTTTAAGAGGCTCCTCTGTCCTCCACTCGTTACCTGTATTAATGGCACCTGTTTGAACTCGTTATCAGCATAAAAGACACCTGTCCACAACCTCAAACAGTCACACTCCAAACTCCACTATGGCCAAGACCAAAGAGCTGTCAAAGGACACCAGAAACAAAATTGTAGACCTGCAGCAGGCTGGGAAGACTGAATCTGCAATAGGTAAGCAGCTTGGTGTGAAGAAATCAACTGTGGGAGCAATTATTAGAAAATGGAAGACATACAAGACCACTGATAATCTCCCTCGATCTGGGGCTCCACGCAAGATCTCACCCCGTGGGGTCAAAATGATCACAAGAACGGTGAGCAAAAATCCCAGAACCACACGGGGGGACCTAGTGAATGACCTGCAGAGAGCTGGGACCAAAGTAAGAAAGGCTACCATCAGTAACACACTACGCCGCCAGGGACTCAAATCCTGCAGTGCCAGACGTGTCCCCCTGCTTAAGGCCAGTACATGTCCAGGCCCGTCTGAAGTTTGCTAGAGAGCATTTGGATGATCCAGAAGAGGACGGGGAGAATGTCATATGGTCAGATGAAACCAAAATAGAACTTTTTGGTAAAAACTCAACTTGTCGTGTTTGGAGGAGAAAGAATGCTGAGTTGCATCCAAAGAACACCATACCTACTGTGAAGCATGGGGGTGGAAACATCATGCTTTGGGGCTGTTTTTCTGCAAAGGGACCAGGACGACTGATCCGTGTAAGGGAAAGAATGAATGGGGCCATGTATTCTGAGATTTTGAGTGAAAACCTCCTTCCATCAGCAAGGGCATTGAAGATGAAACGTGGCTGGGTCTTTCAGCATGACAATGATCCCAAACGCACCGCCCGGGCAATGAAGGAGTGGCTTCGTAAGAAGCATTTCAAGGTCCTGGAGTGGCCTAGCCAGTCTCCAGATCTCAACCCCATAGAAAATCTTTGGAGGGAGTTGAAAGTCCGTGTTGCCCAGCGACAGCCCCAAAACATCACTGCTCTAGAGGAGATCTGCATGGAGGAATGGGCCAAAATACCAGCAACAGTGTGTGAAAACCTTGTGAAGACTTACAGAAAACGTTTGACCTCTGTATTGAGTATTGAGTAAAAAGTATTGAGATGAACTTTTGTTATTGACCAAATACTTATTTTCCACCATAATTTGCAAATAACTTCTTTAAAAATCAGACAATGTGATTTTCTGGATTTTTTTTTTTTCCCTCATTCTGTCTCTCATAGTTGAAGTGTACCTATGATGAAAATTACAGGCCTCTCTCATCTTTTCAAGTGGGAGAACTTGCACAATTGGTGACTGACTAAATACTTTTTTGCCCCACTGTATGTCCGTTAGGATTTTTAATGTTGTCCAAAAAGTCACAGCTCATTACTCAGTCTTCAGCTAGCATTATCTCCAAAATGGATACAGAACCACTGACGAACCCAAAAGCTCAGTGGCAGAAGAAATGTCGAAAGACAATTTAATATTCCCCCCCCTGAATCTTATTGCTTTTTGTCCTTTTTAAAACAGCTTTTCTTTCCCCCCGTGTAAAATGCTTTCTCTCCTTTTATTTTTTTCCTCTCTCTCCTCTCCCCCCTCTTTTCTTCCCTCCCCACTTTGTTCCAGAATGCTTCAGGCTGTGGCTCAAAACCACCTTTATTCTGTGAAAACGGAGGATCTGTCAGAAACACTTCCTGCCATTCAGGACATTCAGCAGTCTTACACCAAGTTCAAGCAGTTTTTTCTCATTGGTGATTATTTATTTATAAATAATTCATAAAATCCACTTCCTGGTTCTGAGGGGGGGCACTGAAATGTTCATAACAGATCTGTGTGTATATGTCAGGTTTCAATCCCTTTCCTTTTACAGATAATTCAACTGATTTTTGGGTGTCGGATGTCAAATGGTTCTCCTCTCTTGAAAGCTCAGGCTGGCTCGACATTATAAGGTATCGGTTATTTTGCCTTAAACCAGACACAGTTGTACATGTAAAGCTGTTGAGAGAACAATTGGAGAAACCCCCATGTTGGTTTTATTTCCAGACAGTGTCTTCATAAAGCAGTGGAAGTGGTAGAGTGCCTCGAAAAGGAAAATACCAATGTCCTTATAATGGGTAGGTAATATCCGTACATTTCCTGACGTTTTATTTGAGATGTTGGACAGCAGGTGAAGCCTCTTTTTTTGTGTTTCAGAGGAGGAAGGTACAGACCTGTGCTGCGTCATTTCCAGCCTGGTTCAGATTATGCTGGATCCTCACTACAGGACACTGGCAGGCTTTCAGGGCCTGGTGCAGAAAGAGTGGGTGGCTGGCTGCCACGCTTTCCTCGATCGATGTAATCACCTTCATCAGAAGGACAAAGAGGTAGTTCAGTCTTGCTAAGGACAAAGTGATTTTATAAGAGAATGGAGGAACAAGAGATGCTTGTACTGGCAGCAGAGTCCACTATAAGGCCTACATGAATTACAGTGGAAGTGTGTGTGTGTGTGTGTGTGTGTGTGTGTGTGTGTGTGTGTGTGTGTGTGTGTGGCTGGTATAGAATCAGTGTTCACATGCTTCAGTAGGGTTTGTGCAGCAGTTCGAGGAGACATATCCCTGACCTGCATGCTGACTCATATGTCACCATGGAGCAGTTTGGAGACGTCATACAGCAGCGTACGAGCTACTGACGTGCTTCGAGAACGTTTGTGGTTTAATTTAATTTAGCCATTTTCGTGGTTGTTGTCGGAAGCTGTGTATCTACACGGTCACATTTAGTTGAGTTCATAAATGTCTCCTCTCATCTCATTATCTCTAGCCGCTTTATCCTGTTCTACAGGGTCGCAGGCAAGCTGGAGCCTATCCCAGCTGACTACGGGCGAAAGGCGGGGTACACCCCGGACAAGACACACAGACACAGACAACCATTCACACTCACATTCACACCTACGGTCAATTTAGAGTCACCAGTTAACCTAACCTGCATGTCTTTGGACTGTGGGGGAAACCGGAGCACCCGGAGGAAACCCACGCGGACACGGGGAGAACATGCAAACTCCACACAGAAAGGCCCTCGCCGGCCACGGGGCTCGAACCCGGACCTTCTTGCTGTGAGGCGACAGCGCCAACCACTACACCACCGTGCCGCCAGTTCATAAACATATTAAATTTAAATACTTACTGTATTGTAAGATGTTTGTCAAAATGCATGTGAAGTAACCCATATTCTCCAAACATGTCTAGAATAGTTATAAGATTGTAGTTTTGGACAGCGGTACCATGTGCTTAGCACTTTTGTTTGTTTTTTGCGAATGTTCGGCGGCATCTTGTACCTAATATTGGTTAAAATTTGACTTCAAATTAAATAAAAAAGTGGGAAAGTAGTGATTACACAAGTGTTCATTTCAACTGATATGAAACACCTAAATAAGTTCTGGCGAAACTGCCATGTGATCACATGATGAATACACTCGTGTCTGGAAGTTTGTTTGAGAGCATGCCTAAACAAACGGCATCATGAAGGAGCTATCAAAAGAAGTCTGCAACAAAGGTCTGGAAGAGTGTCCTTCAGGGCTTGGTTATAGTCTAGACAGACAATATTACATCGTTGCACAAAGATATGTGGTGAATGTATACATCGTGAGCGAGTGAAAATATTTTTCAACACGAGAAGATAAAGCTCATATCTTCATGCCAGTGTGTAATGTTCTTTATATTATATGGACTCATCCACACAAAAAAACAAAACTCAAGTTAATTTTGACTACGTGCGTCAAGTCAGCGTGAAAATACTGGGAGTGATGTCATCGGAGTGAAATATCGGAAATTATTATACCTAGAGGACACTTTGTCGATATAAACATGTTCTATTCCCTTCTAGCCGGTTTCCATCATTTGGTTTGATAGCACGCAATATTGTTGGCATATCGCTTATCCTACATGTATCACGTTGCTCTACCCAATGAAGAATGAGCGTTGAATATGGTTTACGATATTGCTAGTGAGCAACTGTGACAATTTGAAAACAAACATGGCCGCCAGGTTTGCTTCGTTAAATACGGAAGATTTTGGGAGAATTTTGAAAGAGACGTGTTGAACACTCGAAAGGAATGTGTATTATTATTAGTAGTAATAATAATAATATTGGCTGGGTTGTTTTTTTTTTTTCATGGTACATCAGATGTATTCCATTCAGCTAGCATGATATTGAACTCCTCTTCGACTCATTCAGTATCATGCTAGCTGAATGGAATATATCTGATATACCACTCAATGCCAGCCAATATTATTTAAATGTCACTCAGATCTGCGATGTATTTCGAATCAAAAGTGCGAGTTTTTCAACGCGAGAAGACACACTTCATATCTTCAAGCCAACATGTGATTCTCTTTGTATTATATAGACACATTCACAAACAAAAAGTACCCAAATTTATCAAAACAATTCAGTTTCCTCACAAGTGACCTATTGATTTGTCAGTTTTGATTCTCTGATTTTGAGACACACACATGCACTATGGCAAAGATATAAAGTTTATATATGGAAACAAGTGTTTTACTGGGAAACGCACTACTCATATTTTTCATACGAACTACATGCGGGATATTGAGTAACGTATAGTTTGTATGGAAAATACGAGTCGTGTATTTCCCAGTAAAACACTTGTCTGTATAATACATATGTTATTTACCAGCCGGGAGGTCCGTATGGTGAAATACCGTGACCGAGGTCTTGAAAGTACTGAGCGAGGCCCTCTGGGCTGAGGTCACTATTCAAGGCCGAGGTCACGGTATTTCACTATACGGACCGACATTAAGCTGGTAAATAATATATTTATTTTTTCTTTACCAAATTCTAACAGAAAACGAGAGCGCCCGAAAGGGAAAACCGAGCCGAGCCGCCATTTTGAATCCTCATTCACGGCTGTAATGCAAATTGCTTCCTCCTCGGTATACAAGTGCATTTCCATGGCAGGAAAAAAAACTACATTTTGCCGCCTATGTAGTCCCCTATTTATACAAAATTGAGTCATTCAGGATTCAGTGATGTTTTTGCTCGGTGTTAGGAAAAGTTACAGGTTTTTAGCTTTCTCCTGAAATGTTTTCTTATATTTCTTCTTCCTCAGGGTAGTAAAACTCGCTTTCACTGTGAAGACTGTCGTTATCGCTATCCATGCTGTAAAATTAATGCTATTTTCCTGAGAAATGCTGGCAAAAATGTATAAGATATTTGATAATCTTATAAATAAATCTTATAAAATAAAGATAAATGTTGACACAAAATGCTACTATGTTTGTTGTGAACGAGCGAGTCGCCAGAGGTCTGTAACTGGGGTCAGTACCGTAGGATACGGACCCGCTCGCCAGCCAAACAGAGCGCAGGATTTGATGGAAACCGCACCGCGAAAAAATAGATTATTTACCAGCTTAAGGTTGGTCCATGTCGTAAAATACTGTGACCGCGGTCTTGAAAATACTGACCGAGGCCTCTGGGCCTCGGTCAGTATTTTCAAGGCCTCGGTCACAGTATTTCACAATACAGACCGACCTTAAGCTGGTAAATAATGTATTTATTTTTTCTTTACCAAATTCTAACAGAAAACGAGAGCGCCCGAAAGGGAAACCATATTTAGAACAAACCTGATTCAGATAGCGCTGGATACTTCTCTGGAAAGACGTGAGCGAGGACGGCTCGTACACATCGCCATTTTTTCTTTGTTGCGGACATGAAAAAGTTGCACAGCAACATGTTGAGTTCTTCGCCAGCTATGTCTTCCACCTTTCGACCTTCATTTAGGTTTCGACAGAACTTCCCAAAGACATTGAGGTCGTAGGGCGTCTTTTTTGTTGTATTTTTTGCCCTTTGCTCCTCAATAAACTGCTGGATTTGCTCGGCGTTAACAACAGTTACAGGTTTTCGGCTTTCTCCTGAAATGTTTTCTTTTATTTCGTCTTCATCAGGGTAGTAAAACTCGCTTTCGCTCCGAACACTGTCGTTATCGCGATCCATGCTGTAAAATTAATGCTGTTATACTGAGAAATGCGAAAATAAATTGACAAAAAAATCGCTGCGATGTTTGTTGTTGTGAACGACCCAGTCGCCAAAGGTCTGTAACCAGGGTCCGGATTGTAGGATTCCAGACTGCTCGCGAGCCAATCAGAGCGCACGATTTGATGGAAACCGGACCGGGAAAAAATTAAATGCATTTATTTTGCGTAAATCCATTTCAATTCCAAGTTGTAACACACTAAAATATGAAAAAGTTCCAGCGGCATGTTTTTTAGCTCATTCTAACCAATTTTTTTTTTCCCAAAAACCTAAAATTTCCACCCATAGTGAAGATAAGATATTCAGGTTTTCTTGTACTTGCATGTTCCACAGTGTCAGTCCCCTGTTTTCTTGCTTTTCCTGGAGTGTGTGTGGCAACTGGTTCAACAACACAGCGCAGCGTTCCAGTTTTCTGAGACGTATTTGACCGTCCTCTCCGACAGCGTCCACGTGCCAGTCTTCAGCACTTTCCTCTTTAATTCTGCCCACCAGAGGGAAAACACAATGAAGGTAGCACTAATATCTAATGTGTAATGAGAATGCGTTGTTTGACTTTTTAGTTTAGCAATTGATTGACTTTTGACTTACAATGGCGATGCACTTTTCAAGGTTATCTTTGCTTTTAAACTGGTCGTTTTGCATTCCTCTGTAATGTAGCGCATCAGGCACTTGACTGACTTGATACGTTTCATAAGCTGAATGAACAGACACTCGTTAAACACGTGATAATGTGACAGTTCAAGTATAGCAGTAATGTAATGACACACTAATGCTGCATTCGCAGTACCGTATCATCAGGCCAAAAAGCAAACAGTTCCGTCTTTGTAATGTGAGCCCAAGTGCGTGCTCGTCCATTATTTTCTAACACACACACCTCCTGTTCACGACTCTTGCTTGATTTTGTTGGCAGGCCGAGTCACAGTACTCACAAAGAGGCCCATTGACCTGCCCTGCAGTGTGGGACTGGTCGGTGCAGTTTGACTGCAAGGCCCAGCAGCTCTTCCTTAACCCTCTGTACAGCGAGAAGCTCAAGCAAGAGAGAACCTTACGCAAAAGTCCTCGGGGAAAGGTGAACTGTGCTTTTCTTTCAGTGTTGCAGTGATTTTTCTGTTATCTGTAAATAAGCTGTACCACGATGATACTAAACTCAACAAAAATAAAAACTTGACACTCGTTTCAAAGTCAATAATTTGAACATTTTGGAAAATGGGTTTGAAATAACGATTGTATTCAATTATCTTGTCATGAAAGATGCTATAGCATACAGATCAGGTTTGTCATGGAATCGGTTCCACCGGAAATGCGACGACAACGTCCATGATCAAAAACTGTGAGTCACAACTTAATGAAATCATGTCAATATCGGGTGTGTCCTCCATGGGCGTTCACAACTGCGATACAACGTCTCCTCATGGATTGGATGATGCGTCTGAACACAGCTTGGGGAATGCGCCGCCATATTTGTACCAACATGGCACCAAGCTCCTGCAAGTTCTGTGGAGGGTTCCAGTGGTTCCTGTTTGATGGAGACGTGTCTGGAGATTATGGACGGTCTGTCGACTGCATCCCATAACCCTCGCGACGTCAGTGACGGATGTTCCTGTATTCAGCATGCCAATGGCACGTTCACGCTGAATGTTTGACAGTCGTGGCATTGCAAATTAACGAATAATTAACCATAAAACCTTGTTTTTCTGAGATGACACTCTACTCTGCTACCGTGAGATCAATTGCACGCGTATCAATAGGTCACGTCACTTGTGTCACGTGGAAACGTGATTTTAGCGTGCAGTGCTCTCGCACGTGCTACGTAGGCCCGACCAGTAGAATGAATGTGTGACGTAATGCCCTTGACAACGCATTTAACCGTAATCACAACAAGAACTCTTTCAAGAAAAGTTTCTAAACACTATTTGAAAAATAGAGTGTCAAGTTTTTATTTTTGCTGAGTATATATCTTCCAATTTGTATGGGTACAACAACCAGTCAGTCATTATATTCTAAAGTTCAATACTATAATGGAGAAAAAACTGATTTTATAAAACCCTAGCTGCAGCTCTAACATTAAAGGGATCCTCCAGCAGATTTATTCTCAAACTTACTTGAAGTAAAAGTAGTCGCAGGTTTTAAAAAAAAAAAAATCACTTTTCATTTTCAGAGACCAGAGTGTGTTTGAGAAAAATGAATTTTTCTTTAAAATACCAGATGGGCTTCCTGCGGTGGTGACACGTGCAATGACATCATGTAGCGATCACTTGGAGCAACTCGGCTGTTTATATTCTCTGTTTACGTCATAGTTTTGCTAGTTTTACAAGTATTTTTACCGAATGTGTCAGTTTTTAAATAAGTATGCCTCATTGTGTAGCATATAAATGCCAGAATGATGCTAAAAAGAAAGCACAAGCAGGAACTGGACTGCATTTCTACAGAGAAAATGCAAAGTGTGTTTGATCAGCTGTGGCAGAGGGTCACTGACAGAAACTGGATCAGGCATGAGACCTTGCACTGTAAATTTTTTTTTTTTTTTTTTTTGGTACATGATCTACAGAAAGTGTGTGTGGTAAAGTGTCACCGACAGAAACTGGATCAGATGCGAGACCTCACGCTCTAAAACAGGGGTCACCAAACTTTTTTCTCTGGGGGCCACATTGTCGTTCCTGACTGTGATGGGGGGCCGGGGTTGGGTCAGCTATATAACATAGAATTGTATGACCCAGACAAATATGACCACCAGCAGGCCTCATTGTGTAGTAGAGATTACTAGCCTGGCACGGCCATCCCCACTACTATATCAACACTACTACATCCCACACTACTGTATCCCCACTACTGTATCCCCACCACTCTATCCCACACTACTGTACCCACACTACTATATCCCCCACTACTGTATCCCCACCACTCTATCCCACACTACTGTACCCCCACTACTATATCCACTCTACTCTATCCCCACCACTCTATCCCCACCACTCTATCCACACTACTATATCCCCCACTACTGTACCCACACTACTATATCCCCCACTACTACTATATCCCCCACTACTATATCCCCCACTACTGTACCCACACTACTATATCCCCCACTACTACTATATCCCCCACTACTACTATATCCCCCACTACTACTATATCCCCCACTACTATATCCCCCACTACTATATCCCCCACTACTACTATACCCACACTACTATATCCCCACTACTACTATATCCCCCACTACTATATCCCCCACTACTATATCCACACTTGATTCCTGGCACATATTTATCTTTACTAGTGGTTTGCAAAAGTAGTAATCAAGTCTTCACACTTTGTTTTAATTTGAAATACCACAGATATTCCCTTTATTTATTTTCTAATAAAAATAACATCAAAGCTGTCAAGGTAAGAAACATCTGCCTAGTTGAGGTGATTGACACTGGCAAAGGTGAGTGGAAAATTATAAATTGTAGGTAGGCCTGTTGATATTATTAATATTAATAATAATTGTGTGCAGCACTTAATAAAGGTCAAATAAATAGGCCTATAAAATAAATACATTAAAAAAAAAAAAACAGTGAAATTATAATATGAGCAATAGATCAGTAGATCACAGCAGTTGTGCTGTGTCCTGCACGTCATTGCTCTCATCCATGGCCAAAGCAAAAAACTCGAATTCTGACGCTCTCTCATTCAGCTGGTCCTACACGTTGTCCCCCAAATCTTTGGTTCGCCTGGTCATAGTAGGTGCGGAGAGACTCACCGCGTTGAGCACATCCTTCTTGTCGGGACACACCTCCTCGGCCACAGCAAGCATGCATACTTTAACAAAGTCCCCATCAGTAAACGGCTTTCCATGGGTAGCTAGCAGGTGAGCTACCTTATAGCTAGCTCGGACAGCAGCCTGGTTGATCTGGGTTTGGCGAAGGAATACACTGTTGTGCAGCCAGTCCGCGTTTCATCCTCCGAATCCTGTCTTCTCTTGTTTGCCTTCGCAAACTAGCATACTCTTTGTGGCGGGTTTCGTAGTGACGACGCAGATTATATTCTTTGAAAACCGACACACTTTCTTTACATACAAGACAAACTGCACGGTCCTTACACTGAACGAAAAAATAATCGGTGGTCCACTGTTCTTTAAAAACTCTGCACTCTCTGTCAACTTTTCGCTTACCGCTAGCCATTTTGCTGTCCTGAACACTGACAGTTCTCTGCACGTGCGCTGCCTGTCACTGCTTGATCGCGAGCATATGACGAAAATTCAGAAAACATGAATAGTTCATTTTATAACTAAATATCAATTTTAATTGATAAAATCAACAAAATACAAGATGCAGACGTGTTATTATTTGCCAAAAAGCAATTTAAAAAAAATAGGCCATGACCACTTTTGGGGATTGCCTCATAGGGCCGGTTCAAGTGGTGGGAGGCAAAGGGGCTGGGGGCCAGTCAAAGGGGGGTGGTGGGCCGGAGTCAGCCCGCGGGCCGGAGTTTGATGACCCCTGTTCTAAAATATATTTTTTTTACATGATCTACATGGTGCTGGGTAGATTAACAAAGTGTGTGGCATGATTTAAAACAGATTTTAGACCGTAAAGTGTCCTGTCGCGTTGCTAGTTGAGCCATTTTAAACCAAGATTTTAGAACGCGTAGCACTACACACTTTCTGGAGCTCATGCAAAAAAAAAAAAAAAGATCTTGCAGCATGAGGTCTCATGCCTGATCCAGTTTCTGTCGGTGACCCTCTGCCACAGTTGATCAAACACACTTTGCATTTTCTCTGTGGAAATGCCGTCCAGTTCCCGCTTGTGCTTTCTTTTTAGCATCATTGTGGCATTTATATGCTACACAATGAGGCATACTTATTTAAAAAAAACTGAGATCAGTAAAAATACTTATAAAACTATGATGTAAACCGAGAATATAAACAGCCGAGTTGCTCCAAGTGACCACTACCTGATGTCATCGTGTACTTCAGCACTGCAGGAAGCCCGTCTGGTATTTTAAAGAAAATAAAATTTTCTCGAACACTATTTGGCTTCTGAAACTGCAAGTTTGATTTTTGAAATCTGCAACTACTTTTACTGAAAATAAGTTTGGGAGTAAATCCTCTGCAGGATCCCTTGAACCTTTTTGAATTTCATTCAACCTGTTAAAGATTTGTCCTGATCTCTAACTTGAGTTAAAATCCATTTTGAAAGCATATCCATGCATAAGCTATCGCTTTTCTGCACTTCACTCCTAGTTGTTATAAAATGTAAAACATTTTGATTTATATACCCAGTGCTTTTTGAGAAATGTAACAGGTTTTAAAAATTTTTGCTCAGCAGCACCAAAGGCAGTTGTCCTTGCCCAGCTCTGCATTTAAAACGCCTTTGAAGAAGGGTTTCTTCAAAGATGAGACGGACAGCCTGAAGAAGCTGCTTCGTGTAAAGCGCCTGAGCCGCTGGATGGTGTCGCCCGAGAGCTCTGTGGCAGGGTCCACCAGCGAGTTCTACGAGGCTTGGCAGCGTCGGCCACCAGATCCTCATGGCCTTCTGCTGCCATGTCTGTCTGGACCAGCCATGCGTCTGTGGACACAGCGCTGCCTCCGCTGGATCCCTGACAGCCAGATCGTGGGCGGAGGCTCCGTGGCGGTCACGAATAAGCTTGCCGAGCTTCTGGCCCAAGTGCAGGAGCTCCAGAGTGAGCTAGAGGGCAGGGGATGCTGGGATACACAGTCTGTAACCCGCCGCCTGCAGCCAAGGCCAATAGCAGTGACACGGGCCTCTGTACGCCTGTCGTCCTCTTTCCCCTTCGCTTCTGGTCGGAGCTGGTGCTCCAAGCCTGCCATTCCCACAAGCCTTCTCCATAGTCTGATGGTGAGTGATAAGCTAGCGAGCCAAGACGACGAAAGCAGTGAAGTCCTGAGCTTTGTTTAGGAGCAGGAGACCTGACTGCTTCGGTCACTGCTTTGTCGTGACTTACAAGTGTATTTGAGTTGCGTCTCTTTGTATGCATGCATGTACGGTATACAGTCCCAGTCAAAAGTTTTGACACACCTACAGTGAAGAATGAATAAATTAAACGAGTCATGACGCTGGTTGAAAAATACCAAGCAGTCATCAAGACAAGATTCAAGACTCTAAAAAGAAAAAAAAAAAAAACACCCTGCACACTAATTCGCACTGTTTAACGCAGCACTATGTTGAAATTTTGACAACGAGCCTTAGATCAACCTGCATATTAAGAAATCTATTCGTGAATCATAACAGCATTAAAACAAGAAATGTATTCATCAAAGTCCGGTTTAGACAAATGTTTGCACCCTAGGAGAACTTTACGTACAAGGAGACTCGCCAGTGTAAACTTTGATCATCTTCAAATTGTATAATTGGAGAAGTTTTATATAATGCACTCGTATCTATATCTGTATTTTCATTTAAATGTGCAAATTAAAGATTTTGTGGCACTCGATAGTGTCATATTAATGACTAGAGAGATAACGATCCAAAATAAATACCTAAATTATGACCAAAGAGAAAAGAAATGTCACCCTGTAAACAGAGGAAAGGTTATTCTGGCTCATGCACTGAATTATAGGATGATTTGACACATGCTGTAATTAGGAGGCACTTTTTAAAAATTTTTTATTACTGGGGGCGTCGTGGCTCAGGTGGATAAGGCGCCATACCATAAATCCGGGCGACCCGGGTTCGATTCCGGCCCGAGGTCATTTCCCGATCCCTCCCCGTCTCTCTCTCTCTCCCGCTCATTTCCTGTCTCTACACTGTCCTATCCAATAAAGGTGCAAAAAGCCCAAAAAATATCTTTAAAAAAAAATTTTTTATTACTATTATTACCATTTTGTCATTTTCACCTCCTGAGAGCTTTCACGTTTGTGTGCGTCACTGAATGCAAATCAGCTGTGCCATGAATGCACTTTAGTAATTTACAAGTGATATCACGCACGCGTTTATCAACACGTTCATAGCTATGCAGAAAATCTGTATTACTGAAATATATTTCTAAATCACTCGGTTAGGCCGATGGAGAATATTTACACACGACGTTACGAAAAGGTTCATTTGTGAGATCCATTGTTGAGATTTTAAGAGCAGGTTACAATCGAGATTTGAAGAATTTTTAAAATATAAGGAGCTTTGAACACTTTTGGGTCACAAAATCTATATATGATATTTTAACAGTTTAGCTCAGGGGTTTTCAAAGTGTGGGAGAGTCAGCCCCCTCTCAGAGAGCAAATAAACAACAGCGCCCCCCCCCTTACAATTTTTGTTGTTGCTATACTTAATGTTCCATTCGTATTAAAGGTCCCATGGCATGGTGGTTTGTTGATGCTTTAAACGGGCTCGTGGAGGTTTCCGGATGTTATATCCGCAGCCTTTCTCGAAATGAACCCTCGGCACGTAGATATAGCCTCCTGGGAGAAAGCCCCATTTCAGCGCTTTTCCCAGTGCGTCGTTTTGCTAATGAGAAGCAGGAGGCGGGGAAGGGTAGAGGGTGGGGGCGGGCCATGGGAGGAGGGGGAGGGGCTTGACCAAGCTGCGGCCATGCTAGCTGTGTGTGAACAGTAGCAATGGCAATACTGATACTGATCTACATACTGACAGAAAATTACAGACGCACAAAAATAAATATGAGAAATACATAACATAAGAAGAAATGACCACTAATCAGGTTCCTTCACAAGTCTAAATAAGGGAGTGGGAAAATGTGTGTACAACACTAGTAGTATAGTGTTTGCGTGCACACACACACTCGCTGCTATCAGCGCCTGTAGCCACGCTGCTAAGACAAAACCCCGTTCTCCCTCGGACTCCTTTCGTAAACTCAACGTGACACAGAGAGTGAGAGTGTTCGGAGTGGTAGTTTACGAACGTATAATACCCTAGGCTTGAACACGCACTCCATAACCAAAGAGGATAGAAGCAGCAACGACAGCAACATATCGCTTATCCAACAGAAGACATGCATTGCGGAGCAATAGTCAAACATAAGCTCATAAGTTACAGTCAATTTCCAGACTAAACTCAGTTTAACAGATCATGCTGCATGCTCTTTAGTTTTGTAGCGCAGATTACCTGGCTAACTGCAGGAAGCGGTTAGCTGCACAGCTAATGTAGCCATTGCTAGGCTAACGCACCAATTTTAAAACACGGCAAAACGACTTAACAGTTATACACTTACTTGTTCGGTGTTTGTGGCTGATGCGGCAGGGATGCTTGGTACGGACCCAGGCTTCAGTGACGGTTGATGTGCAAAACCTGCCCTGTACTGTCCCAAGTTGTGGAAACATTCCTCAGGAAAATGCTTCCGACAAACATACACCGTCTTAGGTAGACTCGACGGCGTATTATTGGAGTAAATAAAATTAAGCCACTGCGTCTTCAGGGGCTCTCCCGTCGGCAGTAAAAACAGACTCCTTTCTGTGTTGTCACATCCATGTACAGCGCAATTTCCATGTTTCGCTCGCTTAGGTGATGCCATGTTGTTGTGTCCTCTATGGTCTCCTCACTGCAACTGGGCGGGGCAATCCATACAGTGGGTGGGAATCCAGAGGGGGGGTGTGGGGATCATCTCCCTCGCTGACGTAGTAAAGGGAAGAGTTTATCAACGCGCCGTTTTGACGCGCCATTCTCAAATGTTGGGTATAGTTTGGTTTACACATTATGAAATTTCTAGCCACTGGGGTGACTTAAGAAGGTCAGAGGAACTCATTTTAACGTTAAAAAAAACCTCAGAAAGTGAAAATTTCATGCCATGGGACCTTTAAAAAAAAAATGGTTGTGTACACTTTTTTTTCTTTTACACATTTTAAACATCTGTGCTTTTTAAACCATTTTTTTTTTTTTTTACACATTTTAAACATCTCATAGCATCGTTAGCTAGCACCTGTTGGCAGACAACACACTGTGGCAGTGGAGCATCTTCAGATCCAGTCCATGAAAATCCAAACTTTAAATAATCGTGGTCATACTTCCTTCTTTTTTTGCTTGGCCCAGACTCTGTCTCCTCACTCACTGTAGCTTTAGGTACTAAAAATCCATCCATTTTGTCTCCGGCAAAGGCTAGCTGAAGTTCGCTAAATGTCCGCAATAGTAACTTATTCTGGTTTATTTTTCCTCACGTTGCACCCCCCCGAAGCACTCTGGCGCCCCCTAGGGGAGGCGCGCCCCACACTTTGAAAAGCCCTGGTTTAGACGTCTTATTATGGAAAGTGGAAAAAAGTTGAAATAATGACTAAACCCTTACTGTAAATGGGTGCAGTCGAACCTTTGGCTAGTACAAGTGTTTTTTGTCTGATTTGAAGAGATCAATAAGGTTTTAGATTTGGTTTAAGAGCAGATCTTTGTATCGTGAATTAACTCTGTGATCTGGGGGATAAACCCGTGTTCATGCTGTAGGTGAACCTGACTGTCGAAACCCTGACTTGAGCCATAAGAATTAAAGTTTATTATAAGCATATATGCAAGTGCTAAATCAGGAATACAGTGTTCTTCTTTTGTACATCTAATATGTTGGTTAGGCATTTTATTTTCAAGGTTGCGCACAGTCCAGTTTGGATAGGACCAGTCGGTCTTACCACCAAAGGCATGAGGCTCGTCAGTAGCTGCGTTTCCCCTTAACCTGTTCAATGCACGATTTGAAAATGTGACCTAAAAACGTGACTTTTGGAAAAGAGATGTTTCTACGCTCGCATGAGGTGGTTTTTCAGACAATTCGATAAAGCAATATTTGGGACTTCTGCCTTTTAGCAGGTGCTAAAATACACGAAAAGTCATGCTAACCCCCAAACAACCAATCCCAAAGCACAGACAAACACCAGTTTTGATGACTTCGACATATAATAGAACAAGGTAAGCGTTTCTTTATTTATTATTGATAATACGGGAGCTGCCGCCCCCGGACCCCCGCTTAAATTCGTTCAAACGCCGCTAGGCTCACTAAAGTGCAAACTATCCCAATATTTTTCAAAATGGAAACGTATCTCTTTTACATTTAAGTCGCATGACATGACGAGCAAATGGAAACGCTGCCTTTCTGAAAAAGAGAGTGCTCTGTAAGGGCATCACGAGGGGAGAAACCCAGCTTTAATCACATCACATCACATCATTCAATGGAAAAACGGACCATTCATAACTGTTTTTTGTCTCGATTTGTAAAAATCGCTTCTATTTTGTGCACAGCTCCAATGGAAACCCAGCTACTGATGTATGACGGTTTTTGTTTTTCACTAAATAAACGAATAGCACTTTTTCTTGTATAACCGTAAATGTCTATTTTAAAAAAATGCATAATGAAGAAAATTTTAATTTATGAATTAATTTTGACCGGACTCTCATGGCTAGTATTGCAGGGGAGTTTCAGAAAATTCAGAACTTATTCCAAATGAATGTGCTCGAGACAATTAATCAGCCCATGTTTTCAAACAGAGGATGTTTTTATTATATGTATTATTACACTTCGACTTAAGATATTGTTACCTATGCCTTTGTATGTTGCCTTTTTGCTATAACAAAGTATATAATGCATATAATTTTGCTCAGCCTTATGGTGCATACCTCATTTGGTCTTGTGCCTTAACTACTGACTGCAGTTTTAATGGTTTAAAAGGTTTGAGAGAGAGAGAGAGGGGTTTTGTTTTAAAATGGGTAGCTAACGCACACATGGTTGAAATCCAAATCGATCAAAAAAAATCGAAGACAAACTTCTCAAATCTTGCAAATATGCAAACAGTATGCCTTATTTATTTTTTAATTAAATTGTTTTAATTAATATATTGAATTTTTTTTTTTTTTTTTTTTTGATGGAATGTCCCAAGATTTAACAAAAAAAAAAGTCTGTTTTGGTGCCATCTGCTGGTTTACAGTGTCTCTTAAACACAGGAAACCAAAATCAGGAAGACGCCAATCAACCAGAGGTGAATACTTTAATATGATTCACAGGAATAAAAAAAAAAAAAAGAACTGAACAACTTTGATTACATCTGGTTAAAATGGTATTATTTTAATATTATGACTAACTGGTTGGATTTTGCAAAGGAAGTTGGAGAATATTAAATGTTTATGAATCGAGCTTTTTTAGAAATGCTTTTTTTTTTTTTTTTTTTTGTCAACTTCTTGTAAAACATCGAAGCATTGTAACGATTACACATTGAAAATATGGACTTAATTATATAAAGCATAATAAAGTT